>NC_072021.1:3030447-3284519 GCF_027791375.1 Indicator indicator
AGTCAGGGTTGGAAGGGACCACAAGGATCATCCAGTTCCAAGCCCCCTGCCATGGACAGGGACACCTCACAATGATCTTGAATGGAAAAAAAAAAAACCCACAATAATTATTTTATATCAGGTGGATTTTCTGTTTTATATGATTATTTCATATGAGGTGGGTTGGTAACTGGCTCAAGACTAGAGTTCAGAGAGCTGTGATCAGCAGCTTAGAGTCCAGTTGGAGGCCTGTGGCCAGTGGTGTTCCTCAGGGATCTGTATTGGGTGTAGTTTTGTTCAATATTTTCATCAGTGACCTGAATGTGGGGATTGAGTGGATCCTTAGCAGCTTCACTGATGGTACCAAACTGGAAGGGGTGAGTGAGACACCAGAAGGGTGAGCAGCCATTCTGTGAGATCTGGTTAGTGTGGCAGTTTAGGCTGGGTGCCTCCTGCCACTGCTGCATGAGATACACCTCTGGTGTCCTGGGTGCCCACCCAGAGGGGTGGACACAGGAAACGGCGTATTTCTACCCATAAATCCTGCACCCTATAAAGCCATCTGCAGAGTCATTCTCTTCCTCTTCCTTCCCTCTCTGCTCCCATGGGAGATGTCCTCTCTTATCGGGTAATGCCTCTTAGGCCTGTCTAGGCCTAATGCCAGGAGGAGAATGGAGGGGGGGGCAGTCTCACACCTGGCCAGCCTGAGACTTGCCTAGCAGTGGGAGGGGGGGGGAAGGAAGAGCCCTGAGGGATTGGGTAGACCCTCAGGTGGGAGGAGGGAAGGATTGGGAAATCTCTGGGTACTATGTAAGGAACTCTGTATGCTTTAGGATGTTCTTTTTCCACTATGCTTTGTAGTTTGTAGTTTTTCCGTATTTTCTCCAATCACTTTTCCATTTAAACTTTCCATCATTCTCCAATCCGTTTGCGTGTGTCATTCTTTTGTCCCTTTCCGGGCAAGAGATGTTCTGGCTGGCCTCAAACCAGCACAGTTAGGCAGGCTGAGATCTGGGCAGAAGGGAACCTCATGAAGTTCAGTAAGATCAAGTACAGAGTCCTGCATCTGGGGACAAACAAAGCCAGGCACCAGCACAGAGCAGAGGTCATCCTGCTGGAAAGTATCTCCATGGAGAAAGACCTTGAAATCCTCATGGGCAGCGTGTTCTCCATGGGACAGCAATGTGTCCCTGTGGACAAGAGGGACAATGGCATCCTGGGGTGCACCAAGAAAAGTGTGTCCAGCAGGTCTAGGGAAGATTTCCTCCCCCTCTACTCTGCCCTGGTGAGACCACACCTGGAGTACTGTGTCCAGTTTTGGATCTCTCAGTTCAAGGGAGACAGGGATCTGCTGGACAGAGTCCAACGAAGAGCTATGAGAATGATTGTGGGGCTGGAACATCTCTGCTGTGAAGAAATACTGAGAACCCTGAGGCTGTTTAGTCTGGAGAGGAGAAGGCTGAGAGGAGATCTGATCAGTGTCTATCAATAGCTGAGGGGTGGGTGTCAGGATGAAGGTGTCAGGCTCTGTTTGGTGATGCCCAGTGATAGGACAAGGAACAACAGGTACAAGGTGGAACCCAGGAGGTTCCATCTCAACATGAGCAGAAACATCTTTGGTGTGAGGGTGCTGGAGCCCTGGAGCAGGCTGCCCAGAGAGGTTGTGGAGTCTCCTTCTCTGGAGACTTTCAAGATCCACCTGGATGTGTTCCTGTGCGACCTGCCCTGGGTGATCCTGCTCTGGCAGGGGAGTTGGACCTCTGAAGGTCCCTTCCAACCCCTAACATTCTGTGATTCTTTATATCACTTGGGAAGCTTAGGGCCTGTTCATTATCCTTCCTCCAACAAATAAGAAATCTCTGGGTTTCAGGTTCTTTCCTCTTCCAAAGTTGCTCATGAGTAAAAAAAGATAATCCATGGTGATAAAGAAGGATGGCATTTTCTCTGAAGAAGCATGAGATAGTTTATAAGATACATGGATAGGATACATCCAGTTACTGGTAATAACTCAAAAGCTTGGACTCTATCACTCCAATGTTACTATCCTGGCTTCTCATCAACACTGAACATCTTTCAGTTTCAAAGTCAAAGGATGACTTTGGAGTATTAAAGAAAATCAGAATGAAAACCCTTTAGATCTTGCAGACACATTTACTTGCTGAGAAGATGCAACAATTGTTTCTTTGTTTCCTTAGAAGCTGGCTCTCTGATGTGGCTCTCTGCTTCTACTCTCCTCACCTGTAGGTGAGGGAAAGCAGCAGGTTGCCCAGACAACTTGTGGAGGCTCCAAGACTGGAGTTTTTCAGGACAGCTTTGGATGGGGTCTTCAGCAACCTGGTCTTGTAGGAGGTGTCCCTGCCCATGGCAGCTGATATTCAGGTCTCTTCCAACCCAACCCACTCCACGATTCCATGAAATCTAAGTGTATCAGTTGAATTCCATTACAGAGTTTTTGCACAAACTTTGCCTTATCTTTGAAGGTTCTCCTGGGGAGGGCCTATTTAGGCTATCAGGCAGGGACAGGACTGGGGGGAATGGAACAAAGCTGGAAGTGGGGAGATTCAGATTGGATGTGAGGAAGAAGTTCTTCCCCATGAGAGTGGTGAGAGCCTGGAATGGGTTGTCCAGGGAGGTGGTTGAGGCCCCATCCCTGGAGATGTTTAAGGCCAGGCTGGATGAGGCTCTGGCCAGCCTGATGTAGTGTGAGGTGTCCCTGCCCATGGCAGGGGCGTTGGAACTAGATGATCCTTGTGGTCCCTTCCAACCCTTTAAAAGTATAAAAAAGAAAGTGGACTACTAGGCTCAGATGATCACACAAATGCCTGAAATGTATTTTGATAGCTTTAATTTTCTGAACAATACTACCTTTATTCCAGTAGAGTTTAGCCAACGGGAATCATAGAATGGTTTGGGTTGAAGATCACCCAGTTCCAACCCCCCTACCATGGGCAGGGACACCTCCCACCAGCCCAGGTTGGTCAAGGTCTCATCCAACCTGGCCTTGAACCCCTCCAGGGAGGGGGCAGCCACAACCTCCCTGGGCAACCTGCTCCAGTGTCTCACTCTAAAGGCTTTCTTCCTAATCTCCAGTCTCAATCTCCCCTCTTCCAGCTCAAAGCCATTGCCCCTCATGCTATCACTACAAGCCCTTGGCTGAGGTCCCTCCCCAGCTTTCTCCTTTCTTCCTTTCAGCTGCTGGAAGCTTTATGGTAGAATATTCACCATCCTTATTAAAAGCATATAGCACTGAAAGACCTGAACTTCAGCAGAGCAACATTTTTGTGGGGAGGAAATCTTTTCCCTTTGAAAACCAAATATTTCTTTACTCACACATTACAGACAGTTTAACCACGGGCTCCTGAACAGCACATCTGTTCCTATGCCGATGGTGACGCACTGCTGCGGTGACAGGTCCCATCTATTTATGTCAAGTAGGCCATCTTACAGCAGTAGGACACCATGCTGAAGAGAAGAGGGAATTCTTCTCCATAGGATAGAGAGGAATATATCCATCACTGGGAATATGCATGTTGGTAGGTGTCTGCCAAGAAGAAATGGATGCCTTCACGTGAAACAGAAAGATCTTGGATCCAGCGCTGATTTCAGTGGCAGGGTTGGCCAGCTGAGCTCAGGATGTGGACTCATGAAGGAAAAACTGTGTGGATGTGGTATGAATGCAAAGAGTTTACTCTTACCTAAATAGGGTATTGATGTCTTCCTGGCTACATTTAATACCACTGTCCCATCAGATATTTGATTCTGATATCTAAATTCTTCTCGTCTTTTTTCCCAGGTAACAGCAGTTTCTGAGAGGTTTTTAAATGTGATCTGCTGCTACTTGTTTCCCATTAGGGATACTGGAATTTTAAGTGTCTGGTGTTTCTGATTTCTTGAAATGTTTCCAAAATGTTTCTGGCTTAAAACCAAATAACTTGGCCTACAAATATCACATTCTTTTGAGTTCAGTCAGCAGTACTGACTGCTAGGATCATCAGAAGGTCTTTAGCAATGTGCTGGTTTGTTCATTGGAAGCAAGAGACTGAAAAATTCAGTTCAGACTAAAATCACAGAAGCAGACAGGAAATTTAACCATAGAGAAAGGAGAAATTAAAGTCAGGTCCACAGCTAATCCCAGATTATTCACTATGCACCACTCGGAATGAGAGACCAACTATCCAAATCTAAAATCATAGAATCATTAAGGTTGGAAAAGACCTCTTTAGATCAGTGAGTCCAACCATCAACCCATCACCACCATGGCCACTAAACCATGCCCCCAGGTGCCATAGCCACAGGTTTCTTGAACACCTCCAGAGACAGTGACTCCACCACCTCCCTGGGCAGCCTGTTCCAATCCCTGACCACTCTTGCAGCAAAGAAACTTGTCCTAATCTCCAACCTAACCCTCCCTGGCACAATTTCAGGCCATTTCTTCTCATCCTGTCACTAGCTACTTGGGCAAGAAATTTCTCAACCTATAAATGAGTGACCAAGAAAAGAAAAAGGGGCTTACAACCTCTTAAAAAGTCACCACTCAGTGTTTTGTGCATGTCTTAAACACCCACCTGAAATCATGCTGTGAATGTTTTCAGACTGACCTGGCATGGCAAGGGCAGCCCAAATGTGAAGTCATGAGAGGCTTTGTTTACATGCCACTACATGGCTTCAAACTGGAAGAGGCCAAGTTTAGATGAGACATCAGGAAGAAACTCTTCCCCATGAGGGTGGTGAGGCCCTGGAACAGGTGGCCCAGAGAAGTTGTGGAGGCTCCAAGCCTGGCAGTGCTCAAATGCAGGCTAGCTGGAGTCTTGATCAACCTTGCCTACTAGGTGGTGTCCCTGCACATGGCAGGAGGCTTAGAACTAGAAGATCTTTAAACTCCCTTCCAACCCAAATCATGCTGATTCTATGCTCTAACCTTCTTTTCAAACTCAAATAAATTTCTCATGTTTGGAAGCAAAAAATCACAGAATCACAAAACGAATAAGGTTGGAAAAGACCTCAAGGATCATCGAGTCCAACCTGTCACCCAGCACCTCATGACTACTAAACCATGGCTCCAGGTGCCATGTCCAATCCCCCCTTGAACACCTCCAGGGATGGTGACTCCACCACCTCCCTGGGCAGCACATTCCAATGGCAGATCACTCTTTCTGTGAAGAACTTTCTCCTCACCTCTAGCCTAAACTTCCCCTGGTGCAGCTTGAGACTGTGTCCTCTTGTTCTGGTGCTGGTTGCCTGGGAGAAGAGACCAACCCCCTCCTGGCTACAACCTCCCTTCAGGTAGTTGTAGACAGCAATGAGGTCACCCCTGAGCCTCCTCTTCTCCAGGCTAAATGTTTCACACTCTCCTTTAAAGAGACTACATGTGGAAGAAGACAACCTAGGTATGCAGAATTGGAATACAATAAATCTTTGGCACACTTGAGATGAAGCTCAGGGACATCTACTTGCTGTTCTGCTTGTTCTGTTTATGCCAGATGACCTTACTATAAACACATCCAGCCTCTGCAGAGTTCAGGAGCAAATTTTTCAAGCATGCATGCGAAGGACATAAAATTTGCCCTGTTTAAGACCCTCAAAGTAAACAGAAATATTTGGAGTTTACATGCAAGCTTGCCAGCATAAACATGGTTAACCTTAACAAATTCCCTCCCTGCTTTTGCACAGGCTTCCCTCCCTGCAGCAGGGTGCCTTTTGAGACTCACTCTCTTCCTTGCAAAAGGGCTATGAAATGCTGCTTCTGAGGTAGTTACATGCATGAACTTCAGGCAAAACAAATAGTGAGGCCACACCTTGAGTACTGGGTTCAGTTTTGGGGCCCTCACTACAAGAAAGACTTTGAGGAGCTGGAGTGTATCCAGAGAGGGACCAAAAAGCTGGTAAAGGATCTGGAGAACAGGTCTGGTGAGGAGCAGCTGAGGGAACTGGGGTTGTTTAGTCTGGAGAAGAGGAGGCTGAGGACCTTCTCATTCTCTACAATTCCCTGAAAGTTGGAGTTGTACAGGTTGGAGCCAGGTGGGTGTTGGCCTCTTTTCCCTAGTAAGAAATGATAGGAGGAGAGGAACTGGCCTCAGGTTGCACCAGGGGTGCTTAAGGTTGGATATTAGAAGAAATTTCTTCAGTGAAAGGGTTCTCAACTACAGGAACAGGCTGCCCTGGGAGGTGGCTGAATCCCCATCCCTGGAGGTGTTTCAAAGAGGCAGAGCTGTGGTGCTGAGGGCCATGGATTAGCACCAGACTCGGTATAATTAGACAACGGTAGGACTTGATGACCTTAGAGATCTTTTCCATCCTACATAATTCTGTGATTATTTGGATTAAGAACACATTTCCAGAGGTGCAACCCTTTTCTCCTTAAAACACAAATTCATCTATGAAAGTCAAACACAGTGCTCTGTTATAGCCTTCTCTTGAGTGGCACCAATGTGTTCAATTCAAATTCAAAGGTAATTACATCTTGGATTTTATAACTCACCTGTCAGTCAGTCAGTCAGTTAGTGGTGCTATATTTTGGGCTTCTCAATTTTGTCACAGTGTGGCACCTCTCCAAGGAAAAATACTCTCCTCTCTCATTTCCTTAACTTCTCCAGCTGCCATTTAAATTCTCTATTCTTCTCAAAATTTTAAAGAGGTGTTAAGCTGGCCTTTGTGATTTTGCAGCCAGTAAGAAAATATCCACTTCCAGCCACAGCCCTGAGGATCTGCAAGATAGCACAAAACCCTGAGAGTTAAATATTCACTTCAGAATTTTAAGGCTTGGCGTCTATTCCCCAGCTGGGACCCAATTATTTCTGCTTTTCCCAAATAATCCCCAAGCTTTGTTTAAGTATTCTCCAGCTCCTGCCTCATTCCTCCACAAGTGATGTTAAATGAAGCCAGCTGAGTTAGCAGTGGCCTGTCTGAATATATCATCAGTGAAGTCCCCAAAAAGCTGTTGTCTACAGAAAATTCCAACCCATATGCAAATTTACCACCATGTGTTCCAGAAGAGATCCCAGAATGATCTTCCTCCATGAAATAGCAACATGAAAGAAAGGGCAAAGGCACTTTGGAGTCACAACAGGGAGTCTGCTACTCTTCATGAAACTGAGAACATCAAATAAGCCAGACCCATTGGTATGAAAGAGTCATCTGAAGCCTTGATGGCAGCAGTGAATGCAGCTAACCTTGCCTCTACCAGACAGAGACTCTCCCACCTGGGTATGTTCATAGATTCACAGAATAGTTTGGACTGGAAGGGATCTCAAAGGACATCCAGTTCCAACCCCTTCTGCCATGGGCAGGGACACCTCCCACCAGCCCAGGTTGCTCAAGACCTCATCCAACCTGGTCTTGAACCCCTCCAGGAATTGGGCAGCCACTGCATCCCTGGGCAACCTGTCCCAGTGTCTCACCACCCTCACTGGAAAGAATTTCCTCCTAATCTCCAGTCTAAATCTACCATCTTCCAGCTCAAAACCATTGCCCCTCCTCCTATCACAGCAGGCCTTCTTGTAGTCCCCTTCAGATACTGCTCTAAGGTTTTCCTGGAGCCTTCTCTTCTCCAGGGTGAACGATTCTCTCAGTCTGTTCCCTTAGGGGAGATGCTCCAGAGGATCATTTTCATGGCCTCCTCTGGACCTGCTCTATTCTGAGCAATATCTAGAACAGCAAAAAAAAAAAACAAAACAAAAACAAACAAACAAACAAACAAACAAAACCACACACACACACAAAAACCCCACACACAAGCAATTGCTGGACGGAAAGAAGCATTATTCCAGGAAATGAAACTCAACAATAGTCCTACAAAACTAAAATCAGATCCAACAGCTGAGAATGAGTACAACACAAGAATGAACATAAACAACTGATTGGAAGAAATTTCTTGGGACTTTTACTATCCAACTAGAGGGATATTTCTAGTATCATTCCATAGCTACCTGTCCTGGGTGCAGTCTGTTTTTCATTAGGAACACAGATTCTGAAATAGAGAGAACATTTCTTCAATTTACTAAAAAAAAAAAAAAATGCCAGTCAGGGACATCTCAAAAGCATTTGGCAAGGGAGGACTAGAATTCAAAATTGTCTCTACAGAGCTGATATGAAAAAATCAGGATTCAGTTCAGTGAGAAAACCAAATGTTGCCTCCATGATGGCTTGAATAAATGCAGCTTCCTTATTAATCCCCCCCACATCACTGACTTTATAGACCTTGCTAAAACAAACAAATAATTGATATTTTTTTGCTACAATTTAGCCTCTCCATTCTGGGTCCCATCTCTTTTAGTGTCTTTGATTCTGAATTGCTTACAGAAGAGATAAAGGACTGAGAGAGCAAGGCTGTGAAATAAATGAATGAGTAGTATTTCAAGTGATAGTAGCTAAAGAAGAAAAAGAAAACTCAGTATTTTCAGGTGTTTTAATTAATTGCACACAATAAGGAAGTATTTGGAGGATCTGCAATTTTTGCCATTATGACTCAAAAGGAGTCAGTAAAAAGATTTAGCACTTACTTCTTGCCCTCTTCATAGCAACCTAGCCTTAACTGAGGTAGAAACTGACACTGCACTTAAGGAAAGAGAGGTCCTAAATGGAGCCCACTCCATCTAAGTGAGAGTTAATCACAGGCTCATTTAAGGCGCATCTAGGACCCAAAATTCATTAGAATATCCAAAAAAAGGTCAGTTTAACTTTCTTTGCACTGTGCATTTCTTCCCAGACGAGTAACTGCTGTTACTATGCTCTTGGCTAAAGCCAGTGTGGGAAGAGAGATTCTAGGAATAAAATTTAGGTTATTAAAAAAACAAAGAAAAAAGAAAGAAAGAAAACCAGCCCTCTGAATTTCCTCTGATAAGCTATGTAAAACTTTCTTCCTTTTAGATGCTATTTAGCATGATCACACCATGATCTTGGACCACAAGATGGATAAAGAACTGGCTTGATGGCCAGACCCAAAGAGTGGCTGTCAATGGCTCCATGTCCCAGTGGAGGCCAGGGACAAGTGGAGTCCCTCAGGGATCAGTCCTGGGAGCAGTCTTGTTCAACAGCTTTGTTGGTGCCATGGACAGAGGCATTGAGTGCACCCTCAGCAGGTTTGCTGATGGCACCAAGCTGTGTGGTGCAGCAGACAGGCTGGAGGGAAGGGATCCATCCAGAGGGACCTTGACAGGCTGGAGAGGTGGGCACAAGCCAACCTCATGAGGTTCAACAAGACCAAGTGCAGGGTCCTGCAGCTGGGTTGAGGCAATCCCAAGCACAAATCCAGGCTGGGCAGGGACTGGCTGGAAAGCAGCCCTGAGGAGAGGGACTTGGGGGTGTTAGTGGATGAGAAGCTCACCAGGAGCTGTCAATGTGCACTTGCAGCCCAGAAAGCCAAGCAGAGCCTGGGCTGCATCAAGAGAAGTGTGGCCAGCAGGTCAAGGGAGGTGATTCTCCTCCTCTACTCAGCTCTGCTGAGACCCCACCTGGAGTACTGTGTCCAGCTCCGGAGCCCCTATTACAAGAGGGATCTGGACATGTTGGAAGGTGTCCAGAGAAGGGCCACCAGGATGAGCAGAGGGCTGGAGCACCTCTCCTATGAGGACAGACTGAGAGAGTTGGGGCTGTTCAGTCTGGAGAAGAGAAGGCTCTGAGGTGACCTTCTTGTGGCCTTCCAGTATCTGAAGGGGGCTCCAAGAAAGCTGGGGAGGGACTTTTTAGGCTATCAGGTAGTGATAGGAGTGGGGGGAATGGAATAAAGCTGGAAGTGGGGAGATTCAGGCTGGAAGTGAGGAAGAAGTTCTTCCCCATGAGAGTGGTGAGAGCCTGGAATGGGTTGTCCAGGGAGGTGGTTGGGGCCCCATCCCTGGAGGTGTTTAAGGCCAGGCTGGATGAGGCTCTGGCCAGCCTGCTGTAGTGTGAGGTGTCCCTGCCCATGGCAGGGGGATTGGAACTGGATGATCCTTGTGGTCCCTTCCAACCCTGACTGATTCTATGATTCTATCATTCTATCATTCTATGATTCTATCACACAATCTCAGAAACGTTCAGGTTGGAAGAGACCCTCGGGATCACCACGTCCAACTGATAACCCCGCTCTACGAGGTAGGTGATGAATAACTGGAGGTTTAAAAGGCTTCTCTGAATCATGCAGAGTTTTTAATTATTGTGAAATGTCCATAAAATAATTAGGCTGAAGATTTTTTTCATAGTAAATTAAGCTTTATTGTCAGTTGTGTCAAAGAGTCAGGGCTGGACTGGGTGCTGAACAAGTGACAGTGAAACCCTCTGCTTCCCCAAGGCAAGAGAAAGGGAATAATGGAGAGAGACTGATGGGGTGGGAAGGAAACTAAACCAGCTTTAGTGAAAAAAAAGGAAAAAAACAGAATAAATAGAAAGAAATGGATTCAAATAGCTACAAACCAACATTGAACCCAACCCTTGGTAACAATTGGTCACCCTCACTGCTGATGCTGTGGCAGAAGTCACAGACTGGACTCAACAGCAGATGGAAACCAAATTCTGGAGCTGGATCCCACAGCTGGATTCAGGGACTCATGGGTTGGGATTGAAGGCAGAACAGAGTCCTCCTCAGACTCCAGCCATTGAAGAAGAGCTTGACCCTGGTGACCCCTTAGCTTTACATCAAACATGACATCCATGGGTGTGTCGGTGTGAGCTGAAATTCCCCCCCCCCCAACAATAACCAGGCTAGCTCAGTCTGGAAGCAAATGAAAAGCTGTATTTACAAGCAGAGTCTAAAATCTACAATGAAATGCAATGAATATGTACAAATATACAAAATTCACAACATTCACAAATATATACAATCAACAGAAAAGCACAACCGATCTCCCTTTGCTTCCCCCCAAGGGGACCCTCCCAAAGGGGCCTCCCTCTCTCCCAGGAGCTTCCCCCCCAGACCCCCCTGGACAGAGAAGCAGAGTTAGTTAAGCAGAAAGTTGTTAACTTAGCTGCCAAGGTCAGTGTGTTATCTTCAGCCAGAAGAGAAGAAGAAACAGCAGCCAGACAGCCCAGCAACTGCCCCCACTGCCGAACGCAGAATGTGCCGAATGCCTACTTTGTTTTGGGTAATAGTTCTTAAACATTTCTATCTATCCAGTGGAAGTGTTTAGAACAATCGTTATTTTGCTTTCTTACACCCAATAGTGACTTATTTACACTCTTTCACTTTCCCTGTTCTGAACTTTGCAAGGAAAAATTAAAAAGACAGTTTCAAACCATCACAATGGACTGCAATCCCTCCTTGGTCAGTTTGGGATCACCTGAACTGTCTGCTGCTCCCCACAGCTGTAGCCTTTTCCTCTGCAGCCCAAGGTGGCACACAAGCTATGGCAGTGCCCTTGGTCTGCAGCCCAGCCCTTGGTAGGAGCTCTCCCATCAGGTTTTCACTGCTCGCAGCAGCAGTACAATTTAATAAACTCATCAAAAAGTTTCAGAGCAGTTTGCAGTACCTCATGACTCCAGGAGGGGCTGCATTACCTGCCCCTGTTTTCTTATGACAATAAGAAAACAATCAGAGAGCAATCACAAAGTTCAGTGTGGCTGTTCCCAAAGCAGCAGTAACTAACCCAAGATAAATCAGAGATGCTTCAGGGCATCTAATTTCAAACAAGTCATCATCTTGTTTATAGGTAGCACTTGCTATCTCTGTGCTTTCTTTCATTTATGCCTCACTCAAACACATAATGTGCTAACTTCAGATTGCTGGGGGGATCATCATTTGGGTGATAAAGTTTCTGACTTGTGCTATTTAGTTGCTCAATTCAGAGCAGTGATTCTGCCACTCGGCTCTGCTGAGACCTCATCTGGAGTACTGCATCCAGCTCTGGAGCCCTCAACACAGGAAGGACATGGACCTAATGGAGCAGGTCCAGAGGAGGCCACAAAGATGATCAGAGGTCTGGAGCACTTCTGCTATGAGAACAGGCTGAGGGAGCTGGGGGTATTCAGCCTGGAGAAGAGAAGGCTCCAGGGAGACCTAAGAGTGACCTTTCCAGTACCTGAAGGGGGCTCCAAGAAGGCTGCAGAGAGACTGTTTGCAAAGGCCTGCAGTAACAGGACAAGGGGCAATGGCTTCAAACTAGAGAAGAGCAAATTTAGATTGGATGTGAAGCACGAGTTCTGCACCATGAGGGTGCTGGAATACTGGAACAGGGAGGTGGTTGGGGGCCTGTGAGGCTCGACAGGGCTCTGGGCATCCTTATCTAGTGAGGATGTCCCTGCTGACTGCAGAAGGGGTTGGACTGGATGAGCTTTGGAGATCCCTTCCAACCCAGACCATTCTGTGATTCCTTTATTCTATGATTCTGTGACTCATCTAGTGACTAGTGCTGCATTAACGTTCTTTGCACAAAATTATCTTGTTCTTAACAGCTGTGGTGAGTAATTGCACATCAAATGGAAAAGCTTCCTGTGTCTCCTTGGAGTGTGTGCACTATTAAGTTGTTAAAAAAGAGACAAATCCAGAAAGGCAAAAAAAAAGCCCCAAACAAACCCCAAACCCAAAGAACAAGCTTGCTTGGCTGCAAATGGACTTCAATGCACAGAGTCCTTTGTTTCAATGCACAGAGTGAGATTTGAATCATTGAATCCAGAATTGTTCTGATTTGACAGGACCTTTAAGATTATTGAGTCCAACCATGATGATCTTCAAGGTCCCTTCCAGCCCAAACCATTCCTCCCCCTCTACACTGTCATGCTGAGACCACACTGGAATCCTGTGTCCAGTTTTGGGCTCCCCAGTTCAAGAGAGACAGAGACCTGCTGGAGAGAGTCCAGTGGAGAACCACAGGGGTGACTGGAGGACTGGAACATCTCTGCTATGAATAAAGCCTGGAGAGGAGAAGGCTGAGAGAGGATTTTATGAAAATCTACAAATATCAAAGGGCTAGATGTCAAGATGAAGGTGTGAGGTGTCCAGTAACTGGACAAGGAAAAGCAGGTGCAAGCTGGAACCCAGGAGGTTCCACCTCAACATAAGGAGACACTTCTTTGGTGGGAGAGTGCTTTAGCCCTGGAGCAGGCTTCCCAGAGAGGTTGTGGAGTCTCCTTCTCTGGACACTTTCAAGACCTGTCTGGATGTGTTTCTTTGTGACCTGCCCTTGGTGATCCTGCTCTGGCAGGGGGGTTGGACTGGATGATCTCTTCCAAGCATGAACACTCTATGGTTCTGTGATCTTCATCACACTATGGACTTCTCAGAGAATTGCTTCTCCTTGCTGAATCCTGGGTAAATCCAACATAGCATTTTATTCCACAGACATTACCTGCCATAACATTCACATGACATACCTGCCATTCACATTCTTATGAACTAGCACTTTCCAAAGAAATTACTCCTAGCTTCAGCACTGTTAAATGCTCTAAGAGCCTGCTGGATTTCTCAGCAAGAAGTTGGAAGGATGGTTTCATGTGAGGGAAAGAAAAAACAGAAGGCAGGTTATACCAACCTAAGATCACCTTCCATCTCATATCAAGCCTAGATGACATCCATGCCATGAATGAGCAAAGCTATTTCTGAAGGCTTTGTATTTACATTTTTGTTTCAGCAGACCTTGGCTGAAGCAGGATGCCTTTTATTCAAGTCTGTAGGAGACGGATGCATCAGGGTCTGGGCTGATGAGGAACAGCTGAGGGAACTCAGCTGTTTAGCCTGGAGAAGAGGAGGCTGAGGGGAGACCTCATTGCTTTCTGCAGCTCCCTGAAAGGAGGTTGCAGTGAGGTGGGAGTTGGTCTCCTCTCCATAGTAACAAATAATAAGATGGTTTGAAACGATGTCAAGTTGTACCAAGGGAGGTTTAGGTTGGTTATGAGAGCAAACTTCTTCACTGAAAGGGTTGACAGCCAGTGGAGCAGGCTACACAGGGAGGTGGTTGACTCCCCATCCTCTGAAGTGTGTGAAAGAGGCAGAGATGTGGTGCTGAGGGACATGGTTTAGCATCAGCCTTGGCAGAATTAGAGAATGGGTGGACTGGATGAGCTTTTCCAATTGAAATGATTCTAAATCCACAGTCAGAGAATCACAGAGTTGTTTAGGTTGGAAGAGACCTTAAAGAGTTAGATAATGGTTGGGCTCAATGATCTTAAAGGGCTTTTCCAGCCCAAACAATTCCATGGGGCACTCAGTCAGAAAAGTACCTTTGAGCATAAAGGTTATGTTGAAGCCTGGTGTCTAAAAATAGGTGCTTAAATGGATTACAAAATGCAATGTACTTATGGCCTTGTTTCATGGCAAGTGTGTGTATCAACAGTGCTGAACTGATAATTTCCTGATTGCTCACTCTCTGGAATAATCACTCTTTCAGAGTGTGAGGTTCTGATGTCACTCCCCTTTGCTCCAGTGGGAGTCTCTTATTAGCCTCAAGGAGAATGGGAAAGCAGTTGATGTTTGGGGACAGAGTTAGATGCCACCACTTCACTCATCACCTGGCAATCACTGTGTGTGGGAGCAGCCTTCTTAATGAGAAGAGGGGTGAGGGTGGAAAGGGTTAAATCCCACGAGTTTCCTTGTTAAATCCATGCCTGGGAGTTTGTGAAAGGGCTGAAAGGAATCATAATGCAATTGCATCCGCTGCTCACAGCTATTTGCTCAACAGCCACTGACAAGTTCAGATGATGTCATGCTTCCAACATCTGCATTGTTGCTGGACTCAGTTCCTAATTAAATCCCAGGCTGAAGGAGCAGTGGTTGGGTGTCAAGCTGCTCAGAGGTGGTCTCTGCACCTTAGGGAACATTTCTGCTTCAGCTCTCTGTGTCCTTACTGAATGCACAAAGTCCTTTGTAAGAAAGTCTTCCCTTTCAGCCTTGGGTTGGGGTTTGCTTCCCCTCAGTCACCTCAGGGCTCTTAATGGCCACCTACACAGAACATGACAAATGCTGCTCCTCTAGCAAAATGTGTCCTGGCAAAGTCTCAGTGATTTATTGACACTAGGAAAGCACTCTGGCAGTACTTTGCTGGGGCAGGACCTGGACAGTAAGGAAAAAGAAAAACTTTACCTGGGATGGAAAAGCTGCTTGAGAGTGCTGCTCCCAAAATCATCCTGAGAAAGCAGGGGGCACACATCATGTGTTCAAGGCCTGCATGGGAGCTCTTTGGCCATGCAGCTGGTTTTTTTCACTGCCTGGTGTATAAAGAAGTTCTAGTGATGAAGAATAAAATCCAGACCCAGGGTCTGCAGTGAGCTTGCTAGATACATTAGAAAAGTCCTTTGACCTCAGCAAGATATTCCCTATACTCAGCTCTGGTTAGACCACACCTTGAGTACTGTGTCCAGTTCTGGGCCCCACAATTTAAGAAGGACATTGAGACACTTGAACATGTCCAGAGAAGGGCAACGAGGCTGGGGAGAGGTCTGGAGCACAGCCCTGTGAGGAGAGGCTGAGGGAGCTGGGGGTGTTTAGCCTGGAGAAGAGGAGGCTCAGGGGAGACCTCATTGCTGTCTACAACTACCTGAAGGGAGGTTGTAGCCAGGTGGGGGTTGGTCTCTTCCCCCAGGCAACCAGGGACAGAACAAGAGGACACAGTCTCAAGCTGTGCCAGGGGAGGTTTAGGCTGGAGGTGAGGAGAAAGTTCTTCACAGAAAGAGTAATTGGCCATGGAATGAGCTGCCCAGGGAAGCACTGGACTCACCATCCTTGGAGGTGTTCAAAAAAAAGATTGGATGTGGCACTTGGAGCCATGGTTTGTTTGTCAGGAGGTGTTAGGTATTAGGTAATAGGTTGGATTTGATGATCTCTGAGGTCTTTTCCAACCTGGAAAAACAAAAAGCACCCAAAACATTTAGAGATCCAATACCTGCACATGGTGCCTGTTTGCAACTGAAGCCACAGAAGATAAACAGCTACCTAAGAACTAATTACACATCCATAGAATGGGTTGGTTGGAAGGAACCTTAAAAATCTAACCTGGCCTTGAACACCTCCAGGGAGAGGGCAGCCACGACCTCCCTGGGCAACCTGTTCCAGTGTCATCTACCTTGCAAGAAAAAGCTGAAAGACTTGGAGCTGTTTGGCCTGGAGAAGAGCAGGTCTGAGAGGGAATCTCATTAGTGCTGATCAACAGCTAAAGGGTGAGCGTCAGGAGGCTGGAACCAGACTCTTCTCAATGGTGTCCAGTGACAGGACAAGGGGCAATGGACACAAACTGGAACACAGAAGGTTCCATGTAAACATAAGAAAAAAAGTCTTCCCTGTGAGGGTGCTGGAGCCCTTGAGCAGGCTGTCCAGAGAGGTTTTGGAGTCTCCTTCTCTGGAGACATTCAAAACCTTCCTTTGTGGTTTCCTCTAGGTCACCCTGCTTTGATAGTGGGGTTGGACCAGATGATCTCCGGGGGTCCCTTCCAACCCCTACTGTTCTGTGATTGTGTGTCTGAGGACTGCCCCCACCTAAAGAATGAGAAACATCAACTAATCCCTACTAATCCCTGCACTGAACTCGCTGACCCTGCAGCCAAGCCCTGCTCTGTTTGAGCAGATTATTTGCAGACTAGGCGAAAGCACCAGAGGCAAGGCACGAAGAGGAGAAAGTCTTTTCTGACACCAGATCAACACTGTTGCCCTTAACATCCTCACTCACAGAGAACCTGGTGAACTATGGCTGTGATGAGCAGTGAGGTAAGGTAAAAACTGTCTGAATGGTTGCAGCTGGAGAAGCACACAGTGCCACAAAGCCTGCTTGGAGGCCAGCAAGTACGAGTGTACTCCGTGGGTCTACACTGCTCCAAGCCTGCTTAATATAGAATGGTTTGGTTTGGAAAGGACCTCAAAGATCATCCAGTTCCAACACCCTAGTAGCAGGGTGAGTCAAAGGTTAATACACTGCAGCATGGTTTCATGCATTCAGGGATTCACAGAATGGTTTGGGTTGGAAGGGACCTTAAGGATCATCCAATTCCAACCCTGCTACTATGGCCAGGGACACCTCCCACCAGCCCAGGTTGCTCAAGGCCTCTTCCAGCCTGGCCTTGAACACCTCCAGGGAGGGGGCATCCACAACCTCCCTGGGCAACCTGTTCCAGTGTCTCCCCACCCTCACTGCAAAGAGTTTCTTCCTGATCTCCAATCTCAGTCTCCCCTCTTCTAGCTCAAAGCCATTCCTCATTGTGGCACTCCCAGCCCTCGTAAAAAGTCCCTCCCCAGCTTTCCTGTAGTCCCTTCAGGTACTGGAAGGCTGCTCTAAGGTCTCCCTGGAGTCTTCTTGTCCTCCAGGATGAACAGCCCCCAACTCTCTCAGCCTGTCCCCACAGGGAAACATGTTCAGGGAAATATGTTCTTTAATAATCTGGGTGAAGGGACAGTGTACCCCCAGCAAGCTTGTTGAGCTGGGAAGAGTGGCTGAAACACCAGAAGATCCATCCAGAGGGACCTCAACCTGGACAGGCTGGATCAATGGACTGAGGCCAGCTAGATGAGATTGAACAAGGGCAGGTACCAGGTCCTGCACTTGGGTCACACCAACCTCCTGAATACTCCAGACTTGGGGCATAGTGGCTGGAAACTGCCCAGCAGAGAGAGACCTGGGGCTGCTGGTCTAGAGCTGGCTGAACATGAGCCAGTGTGTGCCCAAGTGGCCAAGAAGGCCACCAGCATCCTGGCCTGAATCAGCAATGGTATGACCAGCAGGATCAGGGCAGTGATAATTCCCCTGGACTAGGCACTGGGGAGGCCACACTTTGAGTCCTGTGGAGTTCAGTTTTGGGGTGCTCACTCCAAGAAGGACATTGAGGAGCTGTCCAGAGAAGGGCAACAAAGGCAGTGAAGGGTCTGGGGAACAGGGCTGGTGAGGAGTGGCTGAGGGACCTGGGGGTGTTTAGTCTGGAGAAGAGAAGTCTGAGGGGAGCCCTCATTGCTCTCTACAACTGCCTGAAAGGAGGATACAGTGAGATGGAGGTTGGTCTCCTCTCCCTAGTAACAAGTAGTAGAACTAGAGGAAATGGCCTCAAGTTGCACCAGGGATGGTTTAGGTTGGCCATTAGAAGAAAATTCTTCACTGAAAGGGTTCTTACCCACTGGCACAGGCTGCCCAGGGGTGTGGCTCAATCCCCATCCCTGGAGGGGTTTCAAAGAGGCAGAGCTGTGGTGCTGAGGGCCATGGACTAAGCCCAGCCTTGGCAGAGGTAGAGAATGGTTGGACTGGCTGACGTTGCAGTTGAGCTGACTCTGTGACTCGGTGGTGGTGTGGATAGTTGTGTGATATGACTGACACCATTTCACTGGTGCAAACCCCATGTTCCCACCTCTCATTTGCACCACTGTGCCTCACAAGTCCCACCCTGACTGCTTCAGAATGCAGTTTGCTGCCTTTCCGAGGGCACAAACCCTCTCTCCTGTTAGCACTGGGACTGTGCTGAAGATGCCTTTGTTCCCACACCTGCCTGTCCATGCTCCTGCTACAGCAGGACTATTCCCCTCCTCCCCTCCCTCCCTCACCTCCCTGTGACTGCACAGGAACAGCCTCAGCAGCAGAGCCCTGCCAGGAACCTGCCATCCCTCCAGCCCTGCTGTGCACTGCCCCCACTCACAGCCTCTCAAGATTTTATCTTTGTACCTCCCACCTTTGGCTAGGAAGGAAAAGAGGCCTTTGTGCTCTTGCTGAGACTCAAAGCAGCTGGGTTAGGTGGAGGAGACATTCTACCTGTGTTTCACAGTCACTTCTGTCACTAGGCATGAGTCAGGAGAGTGAGACAGTACAGATGCTTGAGTAGCTCCAGGGTGGAGCCCAGGACTTGTGTCTCTCAGCCACCACATACCATGGAAGTAGTAGGGTGAAACAAGCTTAGGTGCTTTATGTTGGCTTTTTGGGGACACAAACTGCATTCAGAGATTCACAGATTCACAGAATGGTTTGGGTTGGAAGGAACTTTTGAAGATTATCCACTTTCAACACCCCCCCCCCCCCCAATACTTCCCACCAGCCCAGGTTGCTCAAGGCATCATCCAGCCTGGCCTTGAACACCTCCAGGGAGGGGACAGACACAGCCTCCCTGGGCAACCTGTTCCAATGTCTCACCACCCTCACTGCAAAGAATTTCTTCCTCATCTCCAGTCTCAATCTCCCCTCTTCCAACTCAAAGCCATTGTCCCTCCTCCTATGAGGAGCCCTTGTCAAAAGTCCCTCCGGAGCTTTCTTGTAGGCCCCCATCAGAGTGAGGAAATAAATCACTGCACCTGCACAAGATCAGCAGATCTCCATCAGTGGCAAGTCTTTCTCAGCAAGCCACCAAACCCATCCACCTCATTGTTTCTTCCATTTAAAAATGCAAGTTGCTCTCATTTCCCCCATAGTTGTGGCTGGATAGGAGAGGGGCTCAGAGCTCCTCACCAACCCACCCCCTCAGCCCAGTGATAGCTGTGCTAGAGCAGGACCTTCACCTCCAGTCCAGCAAGCACTCCATCAGTTCATACAATGCACTGCTTTGTCTGCTGGCCTGGGCTGAATCCCAAAGCTGATATTAAGTCCTTTGGCATGTGATGATCACTCTGTCCCTGTGCTCAGAGCAGCATGCAGCCCCACAGCTCTTGGAGACCTCCTGACACAGTAAGAGGAATTCTTATTCAGAAAACATCTTTCTGAAGTGGAAAAAACAAACAGAATCACCCACCCACCACCACCTTGAAACAGATGGACCTCAACAGTTGAATAAGGAGTGAAGGTGGAACCAGCCACAGAGAGATTAATGCAGTGACGGTTTCAAACTGATTCTGGGCTGTGCAGTAGCAGCACTTTCTGAGAAGCCAAGGCCAGCTGGCTCTTTTCATTGCATATAAACAAGCCCAAGGGAGGGATTAAGCCACTGCAGGATTCACCACTTGGCCCTCTTGAACCTCAGCCCATTGGCATCAGCCCAGCCAGCCAGCCTGCCCAGGTCCTTCTGCAGAGCCTTCCTACCCTCAAGCAGATCAACTCTCCCTCCCAATTTAGTGTCATCTGCAAACCTACTGATTTGGTAGAGGTTTTGGAGAAGGCTTTGGCCTGATGGGGTTCTGTGTTAAGCCCAGACTATGGATTTTTGTGTATTTCATCTGCTTTTGCACTGCTTGGCATTGTAGTTTGTAGTCATTAATAGCAATTTCCATTTAATCTTCCAATATATTCTGTATTTCTGTCCAAAGCCTGTGTGGAGCCTTCTTTAATTACGTTGAAGAGTAATTTTAGAGGCTGTCTTCCTCCACTACTACTTTTAAACCAAAGACACTAAGAAAATGTTTAACATAACTATTAATTATTTATTAACTGTCTTCCAAAGAAAGAAAATATTTACCTTGCAGAACAAGTCAATATTGGGTAGCTGTTCTTCTTTTTTCTTCTTGATTCAGGACAAAGAATTCCAAAAGAAAGGCTGCCAAAGGTCCTTTTTACTATGTAAATTAATTTTATTCAAAACAAGATTAAAAAAAACCCTAGGAGAGCTGGCCTAACTACATGAGGTAGTACCTGTAGCACAACAGAGGACAGCATTCTGAAGGAAGGAGGCTACCAGGGACTTCACAAGTTGGATGGAAATCAACTCAAGATGAGAAATGAAACCTAGCAAACAGAAAGTGGAACAGCTTTTCAGTGTTAAAGCACCAATACACTTCTCACAGAAAGAGACATGGGATCTCCACTGCATGTTCTTCCAGACTTCTGCCAGGAGATGGTAGAGTTAAAGCACAAGGCTGGGCACCACAAATGCATTTTTATCCATGGGGAAGCAACAGATGACATTCCTGTCACGGGACTCCATACCATGATACTTCCTGGCCTGCAGGAGTATTAGCCAGATCAGGAGAAGCAGGGTGAGCCTTTGCTACCATGTTCTGGAAGTGCTTCAGGGACATCTGCCCTCTTATTAATGGATACAATGGATACCATGCACAGCTTCAGGTCTCCAGCTTGCAGGTCTGTATGCACACCCACATTTCCACACCTCTGCTGAAACCCAGTTTGGGTGACCTGAAGGAGTCACATGGCAGAAATAAAGCACTTCTGTTTGTGGAACTGATGGTTTAGTCTTTAATTTCAGATCCTGCTTGGACCCTTCACAGCTACCTGTGTCTGCCTCCACTCCTCAAACCCTTCAGATACTTGTGTCTGCCTCCACTCCTCAGACCCTCCCTGGTTCTGTCCATCTGTCCCTCACTCACCCATCTCCAGCTAGCTGAGTGGCTGTAAAGGGCTGGGCTACAATGACTTGGTTGTTCCAACAAAAGAGCTCAGCAGCATCCAGTAAACATTTTAGTCATGTATTCAAGAAACAAACAGTCTCAAACGTGCTGAGATGAGCCAGGACTTCCTTGCATTTTCCATCTCCAATTTACTTTCAAAGTGTGAAACTGAAACCAGCCCGACTCTTCCTTTGTGCTTGTGTGGACAATGCTGCTGTAAACCCCCAGTTCAGATACTTTTAGCTCACCTGAAGGCATGATTTACAATCCTGAATTATTGGGTTGTCTCCTTTGCTGTACAGTGGAAATAAACCCCTCAGGCCTCTCTCTGGTACAGTTGTGAAGGTTACTGTTAGTGGCATACAGAAAGCACCATAATATATTCAGATAAAGAAAACAAAGAAGACTGAGGAGCTTGGAATTAACTGGAGAGGAGTAACTGCTAAGAAAATATAGCAAGATTTAACACAGGATTCCAAGCACTGCTGTGGAGCATTGGAGAGTCTCAAATCCATTGTTCTCCCATGTTTACTTTTACAGGTTGGTTTTGGTTTGTTGTTTTCTTTTTTTTTTTTTTTTTGTCATTAAGATATAGAAGTAACCTAAACTTTTTGGTGGAAAGCAGTATACATCTTCTGTACAGTAATGTTACAGCTTTATACAACTTTTAGGAACGATAGGAAATGGTCTTTCTTCTTCTCCTCTTCCAAGAGCTCTGGTTTCACTTGACTGCTGGACAAGTTACCTGCTGGACTCACACAACAGCAAACACTCTGAAGGCCTTGCTGCCTGGAGGGTTCTGTAAACTGAAACACAAAAACCAGGCCTGGGGTTATTTTTAAGACTGCAGCAGTCTAATGCTGATTTGCTGATGACACAAAGCCACTTCTAACCCCACTGAACCCTTAGAACAATTGGCACAGAGAGTTGAGAAGACATCTCCACTTGGTTACAGGCAAGAGGCCTGCTGCTTGGTGAAGGCTGAACAACCCCTTCAAACACTACTGTTTAAAACCACAGCAAGTTGTTTCTTTACATAAAAAAGGGTGACCCTGGCTCTCGACATGCAGGTCATCATCAGGATTGGCTGGCTACATCGAGTCCAACCATCAACCCAACACCACCATGACCATCAAACCATGTCCTCAAGTGCCGTGGCCACACATTTCTTAAACACCTCCAGGGATGGTGACTCCACCACCTCCCTGGACAGCCTGTTTCAATCCCTGATCACTCCTGAGGCAATCTGCAACTTAACCCTCCCCTGGCACAATTTCAGGCCATTTCCTCTCATTCCATCACCTGAGACTGGGGAGAAGAGAATGACTCCCACCTTGCTCCAGCCTTCTTTCTGAGTGTTGTAGAGAGCAGTAAGGTCTCCCCTCAGGCTCCTCTTCTCCAGACTAAACAACCTTCTGGGCTGCCAGCTGACACTGCCAAGACCTGGTACCACCCCTTCTCCAAAGTCAGTGTTACACAAGCTCTGGACATCACCCAGCTTGGCCTGCTGGTTGATTTGCAGCCGTGCTCCAGGTTCAGTCAGACACAGAGCAGGCTGCCAGCAGGCTCCCTACCTTTCTGAGGATATCCCGTTCTGAAAGGAGGCCACATAGACCTTCCTCTTGTCTACTGGCATGACATCAACATAGCCACCCTGGTTGGGGACCACACCAGCGTGCACAGCTGCCCGGCAGATACTGGAAAGCTGCAAAAGGAGGAAGAGAAGGTTAGCCTGTGCTCAGCCTTTTGCTTTGAAGTCATTGACAAGAAAACTAATAAAGACTTGAACCCAAATTCTAGGAGACAAAAAGCCATTGTAGTTATTGCATGGCAGTGAGGGGGGATGCCCCTCCCTGGAGGTGTTCAAGGCCAGGTTGGATGAGGCCTTGAGCAACCTGGGCTCAAGTTGGGAGGTGTCCCTGCCCATGGCAGGGGGGTTGGAATTGGATGATCCTCAAGGACCCTTTCAACCCAAATCATTCCGTCAATATATGAATGTAGGACCCAATCTTTGACAGAGAGAACAGCAAAGTAGTTCCAGTGAATCCCCACTTCAGGCCAAGTTGTTTTGTAGAAGAAGCTTTCAGTGCAGTAGGTCTCTCCACACCAACCTGACAAACTTGGCCAATGTGATTCAGGATGCCCAGGGAGGTGGCTGGGGCCCCATCCCTGGTGATACTCAAAGTGAGGCTCAACAGGGCTCTGTGCAACATGACTGCAGGGGGGTTGGACTGGATGACCTTTGGAGGTCCCTTCCAACCCAAACCTATGATTCTATGATTATCAATAGTTTTTGAACATGGCAGAAGGGGTGCCATTTATGGTCCTCTGTACTTCTCCTCCCAATGCTGCAAGAGTTCTGCAGAGTTATACACTGAAGGCCACCAGCAGTGGATGACAGCATCTTTATGTACTCCTGCTATGGCAGTAACTAAAGATCAGACTGATCAGCTTTCCAATCTAGTGAGGAGGGCTTTAAATTAGAGTTGCTGGAGGAAGGGGTCCTCAACCCATCCCACATCAGAAACAATGACACCAATAGGCACCCTGAGCCTGAAGCTGGACAGCAGGCTGGGAAGAGAGCACCTGAAGAGCAAGAGAAGGAAACCCTGGTCAGTAAATCAGCTTTGATGAAATGCCTCTGAACACTAAGGCAGGCAGCATGGGGAACAAGCAGGAAGAGCTGCAGACGTGTGCATGACTGCAGGGCTGTGATGTCATTGGCATCACTGAGACATGGTGAGATGGCTCCCATGACTGGATTGAAGGATTAAATGGTTACAAGCTCTTCGGGAAAGACAGGAAAGGAAGAAGGGAAGGGGGTGTTGCCCCCTACATCAAAGACAACTGGAGTCCATGGAGCTCCACCTGGGGATGGATGAGGAGCTAACAGAAAGCTTACATGTGAGGGTTCAAAGGAGAGAGACATCACAGTGGAGGTCTGCTACAGGCCACCTGACCAGGAAGACCGAGTGAATGAGGCTCCCTATAAGCAAGGAACAGCTTCATGTTCACAAGCCCTGGTTCTCGTGGGAGATTTCATCCACCAGCATATCTGTTGGAAGAGCAACACAGCAGGACACCAGCAATCTAAGATGTTTCTGGAGTGCACTGTTGGTAATTTCCTCCTCCATGTGGTAAAGGAAACCACAAGAAAAGGTACTGTGCTGGACTGTGTCCTCTCCAACAAGGAGAGGCTGGGATGCAAAACCTAAGGGCAGCCTTGGCTGCAGAAACCATGAAATGATAAAGGGGGAAGATCTTCAGGGCATCAAAGAGGGTACAAAGGAAGCTCACTGCTCTGGACTTCTAGAGAGCAGACTTGATCCTCTTCAGGGATCTGCTTGGCAGAGTGGCATGGGATAAAGCCCTGGAGAGAAGAGAGGCCTAGGAAAGCTGGTCAATATTCGAGCCCATCTCCTCCAAGCCCACAAGCAGTGCATCCCAAGAAGGAAGAAGGCAGGCAAGAGTGTCAGGAGGCCAGCATGGATGGACAAGGTGCTCCTGGACTTACTTGGGCACAAAAGGAGAGTCTACAAGCAATGGAAGCGAGAACAGGCCACGTGGGAACAGCCGGGGATCAGCTTAGGAAAGCAAAAGAGCAGAGATTAAACTTTCTGTCAGGGGCAGAAAGGGGAACAAGAAGAACTTCTGCAGGTACACCAGTGACAAAAAGAAGGCTGGGGAAGATGTGGGACATCTCCAAAAAGAAAATGGAGACCTGGTCACAACAGATATAGAGAAGGCTGAGGTACTCCATGACTGCTTTGCCTCAGTATTCACCAGCAAGGGCACCAGAAGGCAAAGGTGGGGAGTGGGAAAAGGAAAATCTGCCTACTGTAAGTGAAGGTCACTTCAACACCATGGAAAGAACCTGAGGATGCACAAGTTCGTAGGGCCTGACGAGATCCACTCTCCAGGCCCTGAGGAAGCTGGAAACGAAGTTGCCAACCCACTGTCCATCATATTTGGAAGGTTGCCTGGTGAAGTGCCTGCTGACTGGAAAAGGGGAAACACAACTCCCATCTCCAACAAGGGAATGAAAGAAAACTCCAAAAACTCTAGGCCAGCCAGTCTGACTTCTGTGCTTGGCAAGATCATGGAGCAGATCCTCCTGAAGGCCTTGCTAAGCTCTATGGAAAGTGAAGAAGAGGTGATTGGTGGTAACCAGCATGGCTTCAGCAAGGGCAAATCCTGCCTGATGAACTTGGTGGGTTTCTATGATAGAGTTACAGCATCAGTGAATAAGGGAAGAGCAACTGATGTCATCTACCTGGGCTTGTGTGAAGTGTTTGACACTGTCCTCCATGACATCCTGGTCACCAAACTGGAAAAATATTGCAATGCGAAAGGAGAAGAAGAATGGGAGGGCAAGAGGGCAAAATTTCTGTGGGGCATGAGTGCTAAACCAGAGCACAACCATTCTCATGAACAGGGAGGGGAAAAAAGTTACTGTGAAATATGAAATGAGTCTTAAGAATGAATAAACGAGCAGAGCAAAGCCAAAAGAGGAAAGGTTTAACTAGATTCTCCTGAAGACTACAAAAATAGGTTTGTAAACAGAGCTTTTTGTATTAGAATCATAGAATCATTCAGGTTGGAGAAGGCCTCTAAGATCGTCAAGTCCAATCTTCTACCCAACACCTCCATCACCACTAGACTGTGTCCTGAAGTGCCACATCTACTTGTTTTGTGAACACCCCCAGGGATGGGGACTGCCACCTCCCTGGGCAGCCTGCTCCAATCCCTGACCACTCTTGCAGCAAAGAAATTCTTCCTAATCTCCAGCCTAACGCTCCCCTGGAGCAGCTTGAGGCCATGTGCCCTCGTTCTGTCCCTAGCTACTTTGGAGAAGGGACCAGCACTGGTTTCACTCCAACCTCCTTTCAGGTAGCTGTAGAGAGCAATGAGGTCTCCTCTCAGCCTTCTTTTCTTCTGGCTAACCAACCCCAGCTCCCTTAGCTGCTCCTCATAAGACCTGCTCTCCAAAAAAAAAAAAAAAAAATAGTAGTGACCTCTGATGTTGCTTTTTCTTCTGAATATCTCTGCAGAATCTGCTTCCTTTACTGCCTGAAGAAGCCTGAGCAGCAGGGCAAACAGTCAGGTGCTTACGTCCCCAGACACAGACCCACAGAGCTGCATTTTTGAAACAAAAGAATTGGCAGGAATGGCACCCAAAAAAATAAATCTCCTTGTCAAAAGGATTCCATCTCTGACTCAGGTAACTTCCCCTTCTCTTCAGTGACTGAGTACCGAGAATTCAAATGGCAGCCTCTAAAATAAGATAAAAGAGTTTTGGGAATAAGGGGGGGGGGGGGGAGGGTGGGGGGGGGGGGGTCCATTGGATAAGGCCAGACATTTGGAAGGGAATAGTGGGTGATAGACTATGATTGCTGCTAATCTTACCTCTTCCTTCCCTGTATTTGTAATTGTACTGTCTACTTTCTTTCCCAGCTTTGGTGGTTTAATTTGCCCAAATCCATGATTTTTCTCTGGATAATCTACCATGCGCTATAATATTATGAATTGTAATATAAAACTGCTATCCACATCGCTTCAACTGCACTTTCCATCAGGATGTTAAATCTGAGTGATGTTATAGTCTATTCCAGAGTTGACTTAACGTGCGTAGTGGGATTTTTGCTTGCAAGACAGTGTGTTCGTGTCCTCTTGAGTGACCATTTACACCCTGTAACTTATCATTAATCACAGTCATTAGGTTCTAGGTGGGAATATTTTTTTTATATGTGTGCAAGCGAAGTGGTCATAATAGTGTTCGCCCATTACATCATCTGAGATATTATGTGATAATCGTTAGTTAATTCCAACAGCATAATTGCGAGAAGGATATTGGGGAATTGGTCATCTATTTCCATGTCGATTCTTCCAGTTCTGCAACCCCCACGTGCCAAGAGTCCGAGAGGATCGCGACCACAGGGCAGGGTACTTCAGGAACAACTTTTAACTAGGTGGCGGTTTGGGAATAGCCTTTACCAGAGAAGTGTGTTCTCATATCAATCTCATTCTTGTTTTTCTTATTTCTAAATTTTATTTGTCCTGGGACCAGATAGCTTTAATGCTCCAAGGCGACTCCCCTATTGACAAGATTAGCCATTACTCCTCACAGGGATTTACGTTTTACCTTATGTTCATGTGCGGGTACACTCCTTTTATCTCTATGGCCTATTTCATGAATTTGGGATGCCGTAGCACCATCTTGTGTATATCAACGTGGGGATGCTGTGGCAGGGAAGAATAAGAAAATGGCTGCTGAGTAGATACTGGATCTTTTAGTCACTTCCTTAAATCTACGCAATGACTCCAAGAGGTTTATAGTAATATTTGTTCTTGGGCAATTCTGTGTAGACCAAATCGCTTAAACTCATATTGTGTGTAGGCTGACCTCTATGTATGGGGTCAGACGATGTGGGTGACTGCTACAGAAGCTCCAAGTCCACGGTGATATGGACCGCTCCCTCAGCATGATAGATGTCCTCATAAAGGTGGAGAATGTGCTCACTGCTAGCTACAGGACAGCTTTGTTGGCTCTGTTGCTGGAACTGCTTTCTATACCCACAGAAAGGTCCTTCCTCGAGCTCGAGAGCAGCCACCAGATTGCCAATGCTGGAGATGCAAACCTGCCTTGCGGTTGCCTCATGATCACATGGGGGGAAGAACTCAAGAATGCTTGGGAGGCCAGGTTTCTCTTGAACTAGTTTTAATATAGTTCCTGTTGAAGGGGATCTTCTTATTTACATGGGACTAGTAGTGACTGGGTTATGAGATAGTTGCGAGTTCGATGTTTCTTTGATTAGCTTGTGGGAAGACCACATTTTGACTTGCATGTAACCCGAGAGATTTAGGATGGAGAATTTCAATCTTTACAGTGTGGTGTGGTGGATGACTCTGGAACAGGATTGACAGAAGAGGATTAGGTTGAAATGGCCCCCCCCCACCCCCCCGCCCCGACAGCGCCGTTCCGCGCTCCACTGGGTAGGTGGCTTCAAGGCCAGGGATCCTGGTAAGGTGTATGTCATTAAGAATTACATGAATGATGATAGTGGTCCTCAATTGAAGCAAACATAAGGCTCGGGTGGGAGGCTTTTAATTCGTTATTGTGAGAATATACCTTTTGTCCTTCCTCGCCCCCCGCCGATTTTGCCGCTTCTAAGTTTTATCAAGATATGCATAGTGTGCGAGTGTTGGAATTGCGTAAGATGATCCTTAAGAGGTCCCTGGTACCAACCACAAAAGTTTTTAGTTATGTGTAATCCATGATATGTACGAAACCTTTCATATGCTTGCCAGTGTGATTGAAGATACCCATGTTGACTCCTCTGTGGTTTTTAAGATGGTCTTACTTCTGGATTTCTTTATTCATCTCTACAATTTAGACGTGTGGCAACAACTTGTGGAAGATGTTCAGAGGTGTTAAGCTAGTCAAAGGATATTGTATTGCATCTGAGCTTAAAGCTGCCCCATTGTACATCCAATACAGTTTCGATTAACCTGATTTCATCGAATTTCAGTTTCCATTTTACCATTAATGTTGTCCTTTGACAGCGCCGATCGTTATTCTATGCTTTTTTTATCCAGACAGGGTTTGCTACTTCTAAAAAGAGTGGTGAGTAATTCTATCTTTCTGGCTGTTTAAAATATTAGTTCTCTATACATATTTATATGTTTGTCCTGCTCGCCTAACAGGCATATAAAAACTGCTAATAAAAGTGCCTTAGTGCTTAGATTTGACCCTAGGTATTGTAATGGCATATGGCATTGCTGTAATCTAAAGATGACCTTTATTGTGGCATGGCGTCCCTTCCAACCCACTAACATCATTTTATAAGTATAGTGCGGACTGGTTGTATGAGAAATAAAAAATGCATTTTGCTTTTCAGCTTTTAGTCTAATCAATGATGACTTCACTAAGATTTGCCAAGGGACCACAGACAGATTCATGGATCCATAGAACAATTTGGGTTGGAAGGGACCTTAAGGATCACCCAGTTCCAACCCCCCTACCATGGGCAGGGACACCTCCCACCAGTCCAGGTTGCTGAAGGCCTCATTCAGCCTGGCCTTGAACACCTCCAGGGAGGGGACATCCATGACCTCCCTGGGCAACCTGTTCCAGTGTCTCACCACCCTCACTGTAAAGAATTTCTTCCTCATCTCCAGTCTCAGTCTCCCCTCTTCCAGCTCAAAGCCATTTCCCCTCGTGCTGGCACTCCCAGTCCTTGTCAAAAGTCCCTCCCCAGCTCTCCTGTAGCCTCTTCAGGTACTGGAAGGCCACTATAAGGTCTCCCTGGAGCCTTTTTTCCTCCAGGCTAATCTTCATGGGCAAAAGAGAGAGAGATACTCCTCATGGAAATGCCTGCAGATTGTCTTCACCTGGACTCGTACTTAGAGCAGAGACTAAAATACCAGTAAAACATTTATGGCTTCACTTTTCCAGCTGCTGTTGTCACTTTTGTCAATGACAACTGTAGGAAATAAGTAACTGGCAGCACTCTCAAATAGTGAAGGAACAGAAGAATTTTACCTTGGACAGTGTGAGGCTGGTTTCTGAAATGGGCACAGCTGCTCCACTGTTGTTTCACAGGTGATAGCTTGAACTGAGGAAAGCAAAAGAGAAACAAATGAATTTGTGCTCTGGAGAATAAACCATGGAGTGCTACTGAATATGTAAGAAAGAAATGCTAACCTGTTACTTTAGAGACAGTGAAGGAATTGGCAGACTGGTATTTTCTGAAGAAGAAATAACACAAATAGTCAATAAACAAATACATCTCAGGGACTTCTTTTAGCTACAATAATTTTTATCAGAGAATCTAGAAATGAATTCAAGGTGTTTTCCCCAGTCAATTTTTATTCACAGATACATAGAATGGTTTGGGTTGGAAGGGACCTTGAAGATCATCCAGTTCCAACCTCCCTGCCATGGGCAGGGACACCTCCAACCAGACCAAGTTGTTCCTGGCTTCATCCAGCCTGAACACCTCCAGGGAGGGGAAATCCACAACCTGACTGGCTAACCTGTTCCAGTGTCTCACCACCCTCACTGGAAAGGTTTTCTTCCTGACTTCCAGTCTCAATCTGCCCTCCTTCAGTCAACTGCCCCATGTCCTGTCTCCTCAAGGCCTTATGAGAAGTCCCTCCCAGCTTTCTTGTAGACCCCCTTCAAGTATTGCAAGGCCACTCTAAGGTCACCCTAGAGCTTTCTTTCCTGTTCTAAATCTCTTTATGGAAATGGCATGACTCACTTGGTGCTCCCAGTGAATATGTTTGAATGCCTTTTAAACTCATTCAGTAAATTAATTTGCTATTAAGTGTGCTAGGAACAAAGCATGGAATCTCTTTGTCCCTCAAAATGTAGCAACCAAAATCTCTGCTTGCTCAGAAGCATCCATCTACCAGAAGGTTCTGGTCCTACAAACAACTCCAGCACTGACAAGGGATTCTCCTGGCAGGCTTTTTGTCAAATTTCATTACATTCTACTTTTGGATCTTGTGTCTAGGATGAATTACCAGTATCACTAAGCTCTCAGAGTCTGCTTTTCTCAGTAATGATATGGTACCCAGATGTACCTGTTTCGTGTTGTCATAGGATCACAGAATGGCTCAGGTTGGAAGGGACCTCAGAGATCATCTACTCCAACCCTCTCCCATGGGCAGGGACACCTCTCAACTAGACTCAGCTGCTCAAGGCCTCATCCAACCTGGCCTGGAACACCTCCAGGCAGGAGGCATCCAGGACCTCCTTGGGCAGCCTCTTTCAGAGTCTCACCACCCTCGTACTAAAGAACTTCTTCCTCAGTTCCAGTCTAACCCTGCTCTCCCTCAGCTTCAAACCATTCCCCATTGTCCTGTCTCTAGCCACCCTCATGGAAAATCCCTCTGCAGCCTTCCTGGAGGATCCCTTCAGGTATTGGAAGGCTGCTCTAAGGTTCCCCCAGAGTCAGCAGTGCCCTCATGCAGCCCAGCAGGCAGCTGTGTGCTGGGCTGCAGCCAGAGGAGTGTGGGCAGCAGGGCAAGAGAGGGGATTCTGCCCCTTGACTCTGCTCTGCTGAGACCTCACCTCCAATCCTGCCTCCAGTTCTGGTGTCCCCAGCAGAAGAAGGACACAGAGCTGCTCGAGTGAGTCCAGAGGTGGCCACAAGGATGATCCAAGGGCTGGAGCACCTCTGCTGTGAGGAGAGGCTGAGAGAGCTGGGGGTGTTCAGCCTGGAGAAGTGAATTCTCCAGGGGGACCTTAGAGCTGCCTTCCAATACCTGAAGGGATCCTACAGGAAGGCTGCAGAGGGACTTTTCATGAGGGTGTCTGGAGACAGGACAAGGGGGAATGGTTTGAAGCTGAGGGACAGCAGGGTTAGACTGGAGCTGAGGAAGAAGTTTTTCAGCATGAGGGTGGTGAGACTCTGGAATAGGCTGGTCCTGGATGCTTCCTCCCTGGAGGTATTCAAGGCCAGGCTGGATGAGGCCTTGAGCAGCCAAGTCTCAAGTTGAGAGGTGTCCCTACCATGGCAGGGGGACATTAGAGTAGATGATCTCTGAGGTCCCTTCCAACCTGAGCCATTCTGTGATTGTTGTGTCACTTTTCCATCCCCCATTAGACACCAGCAGAGTTTCACAAATGGATACCTACAGATCTTTCTACAACATTTTCCTCTTTCTCAGCAGAAAAAGTATGAACAAAACGTTAGGGCTGTGAAGTATTTGGTATGAAGTCAACAGAAAGGGGTGAAAGAACTTGTCAGACCTTTCAGTGTTAAGGAAACTCACCCAATTGACTGAATGCCATTTCTGTACGACTTGATGAAGTAATTCTTCCGTCCTTGCCTAGTGACATCCACCCAGCCACCTTCATTGTCCAGGATGCCATAATGTATGGCAGCTTTACAGATACTGGATTGCTGAAAAACAGAGCAGGACAAGCAGATCCACCTCAGACAAAGGCACTGCTTTACGTTGCAATTCATTAGTGGAGAACCCCACAAGCTTTAATTACAGTGGGTGACGAAAAGCTCAGTTGATACCCTTGAAGTTTGATGTAGTCTCAGAGGTATCGTTGCCAAGAAGGCAAGCACCACTTTGACTCCCTCAGAGGTAAACTGGACTCATTTCCAGCTTACTTGTTCACAGTGGCTGTTCTTTCTTTCACTGTTTCTCAGTTGTGCAGAGTAAATTATCTCTTTGCTGCTAATTAAGCTTAGACAAGCAGGCCTCCCTGCCTGAAACAACTGATCAGTGTATCCCTGACCTGGGGCTGTTTAGTCTGGAGAGAAGGCTGAGTGGGGATCTACCAATGTCTATAAATATCTGAGGGCTGAGGGTCAGGAAGGAAGGGACAGGGACAGGCTCTGCTCACTTGTGCCCTGTGATGGGACAAGGGGCAATGGATGGAAACTCCAGCACAGGAGGTTCCACCTCAACATGAGGAGGAACTTCTTCACTGTGAGGGTCACAGAGCACTGGAACAGGCTGCCCAGAGAGGTTGTGGAGTCTCCTTCTCTGGAGACTTTCCAGCCCTGTCTGCATGTGTTCCTGTGTGACCTGTGCTGGATTCTATGGTCCTGCTCTGGCAGGGGCTTGGACTTGAAGATCTCCAGAGGTCCCTTCCAACCCCTAACATCCTGGGATTCTGTGATCCCCAAATTGCTGTGTTTCTCATTCAGTTGCACCGTCCCATATTTACACAAAAATTCTACTTCTGTCTATCTACAAGAGGTTTGAAGCACACTCAGATAAGTCCAGGCAGAAAATCAGATGCAAACTCAGGAGCCCTCAAAGCTACCTCAAATATTTGGTGTAGGTTTTTTATCTTTGGTGAATATTCATCTCTTACAACTCCATTCTTCAGATGATTTTAATAAAGATCCCAACAGAAAAATCCATCCCATTAAACGTTCTGCTGGTGCAAAAATCTACCATAAACATATTTACCATTTCATAATGTACACTTCCAATAACTTTGGCTTTACTATCCAAACAGCCAGCAGGACATTCATACCTAGGAAAACAAAGCACAGCTTCATCTTAAACGTTGGCATTACAAGAAGGGAAAACATTTCATCTCACATACAAACAGAGCCTTTTAGAATCATCTCAGAAGGACAACTGTAAAATTTGCCATACCTATTGCAAGTTGTTCCTTTGCACTGATCCCTGAGCCTGACTTCACATGAAACAATCTGAGCTAAAACAAGCAAAAAGCAATTTCACTCCAAGGAATTTGATACTACAGGAATTCAAATTTGCTGACCACTTGCAAGCCAGGGAACTTCCTTACACATTTGCTGTGTGCTTATGACTTCGTTTTTCTCACTGTCTTCAGTGCCTGTGGAGGCTGAAGAAGGTGGATGAGCTCTTGGCCGGCTTTGCGCCGTTGCATCCTGGGCTTTGGATCGCTGCCGTTCGATCTCGTTCGTTTCTTCTTCTGGTTCATGGGGAGAATAAGGTCTTTCTGAGTCCTCTGTTTGAAGAAAAAAGGGGCAAAGAAATTAATCTTTCAGGGGGAAAAAAAGCCTTTGTGAAATGTAAATCCCTTACCATGCTTGGGTACCGTGACTTTGCTCTCATGAAATGCTGGAAGAGCACAAACAAGAGAGCCAGGACAGCTTCCCATTACTTCTTAAAATGAGGACTTCATCATGAACAACACATCTCAGGGATGTTTCTGATGCTGACAAAAGGCAGGTGTTTTGCTAGCACAGGCAGCACAAGCAAGGTATGAAACTGCTGTTACTATTCCTGTTGTAATAACTTTCTGTCATCAGAAAGCCAGAAGAACAAAGCTGAGATTTCTGTGAAACATTGGAAGAGTTTCACCAAGTTCATAACAAAGAGTCATCAAGGCAGCTGATGTCATAAAAACATACACTTGAAAATGAGACCTTTCCATTCACATAGCATGTTAGGGGTTGGAAGGGACCTCCAGACATCATCCAGTCCAATCCCCCCTGCCAGAGCAGGATCACTTAGAGCAGGTCACACAGGAACACATCCAGCTGGGTTCTGAATGTCTCCAGAGAAGGAGACTCCACAACCTCTCTGGGAAGCCTGCTCCAGGGCTCTGTCACCCTCACAGGGAAAAAGTTTTCCTTTCTGTCCCTGTGGTACCTCCTCTGCTCCAGCTTGCCCCCAGTGCCCCTTGTCCTGTCCTTGGACATCCCTGAGCAGAGCCTGGCTCCATCCTCCCCACACTGCCCTGCACATCTTTATCCCCAGCAATGAGGGCAGCCCTCAGGCTCCTCTGCTCCAAGCTCCAAGCCCCAGCTCCCTCAGCCTGTCCTCACAGGGAGATGTTCCACTGCCTGCAGCAGCTTTGTGGCTCTGTGCTGGACTCTCTCAAGCAGTTCCCTGAGGTCCTTCTTGAAGTGAGGGGCCCAGAACTGGACACAATATTCCAGATGTGGCCTCACCAGAGCAGAGTATAAGGGAGGAGAACCTCTCTCAACCTACTTACTACAGCCTTTCTAATGAACTCCGGGATGCCATTGGCCTCCTTGGCCACAAGGGCACCCGGGGGGATGAGTGGCTGGACAGCACCTGGCAGAGAGGGGCCTGGCAGTGCTGGGTGACAGCAGCTGAACATGAGCCAGCAGTGTGCCCAGCTGGCATGGAAGGCCAGTGGCATCTTGGCTTGTATCAGGAACAGTGTGGCCAGCAGGACTAGGGATGGAATTCTGCCTCTGTGCTTGGTACTGGTGAGGCCTCACCTCGAGTGCTGTGTGCAGCTCTGGGCCCCTCCCTGCAAGAGAGATCCTGAGGTGCTGGAGTGGGTCCAGAGGACAGTGACCAGTCTGGGGAAGGGACTGGATGGAAAATCTGATGAAGAGAGGCTGAGGGAGCTGGGGGTGTTCAGCCTGGAGAAGAGGAGACTCAGGGGGGACCTTATGACACTCTACAACTACCTGAAGGGAAGCTGTAGGCAGTGGGGGTCAGGCTCTTCACCCAGGCAACTCATGGCAGGATGAGAGGGCATGGCCTGAAGCTGTGCCAGGGGAGGTTTAGGTTGGATGTTAGGAAGCAATTCCTCATGGAAAGGGTAATCAGACACTGGAATGGGCTGCCCAGGGAGGTGGTGGAGTCACCATCCCTGGAGGTGTTTAAGAACAGATTGGATGTGGCACTTAGCAACATGGTCTGGTTGGTGTGGTGGTGTTAGGTCAGAGGCTGGATTTGATGATCTCAGAGGTCTATTCCAGCCTCAGTAATTCTGTGACTCTGTGATTCTTTTCCCATGTGTAACTGGTGAAATGGTACCTACCTCTGTAACAAAGATTTTCTCTGCAACCTCCTCCAAAACTAGGGGGACAGGCAGAGCAAGGGCGGCCAGGTTTGTAAGGAGCATGACCCCACCAGTTACCCCTGCACAGAAAAAAGAAATAAATACTAGCAATACATGTCTTAATAAATCAACATATTAATATTAAACAGCATTGAATATGATGACAAACAACTGATGCAAACCAGCAGACATTAGACCCTAACACTGTTCTGATATTTCCAAGTAACAAGTGATAGGACAAGAGGAAATGGCCTGAAGTTGCCCCAGAGGATGTTCAGACTGGATATCAGGAAAAATTACTTCACTATAAGGGTTATCAAGCACTGGAATAGGGAAATGGTTGAGCTACCAGCCCTGGAGGTATTTAAAAGATATGTAGATGCAGTGCTGAGGGACATGGTTTAGCCCCAGCCTTGGTAGAGACGGAGAATGGCTGGACTGGATGATCTTAAAGGGCTTTTCCAACCCAAACAAATCCATGATTCTATACCAAATGCCTAGAGAGGTAATTTCAAAGTCCACGAGGAAACAACTGAATTACAGCCATAAGCTGCTGTAAGATCTTTCTAGCTTGGCATACACTAAATTCCTCATTACATGAGAACAGGCTCTGCTCTCCTAGATGAAATCTTAGAATCATGGAAAGGTTTGGGTTGGAAGGGACATTTAAAGGTCATACAGTCCAACCCTACTCCAGTGTGCAGCAACATCTTCAGCTAGACACGGAATCATTGAATGGTTTGGGCTGGAAGGCATCATCTGGTGCCATGGGCAGGGACACCTCCCACCAGTCCAGGTCGCTCGAGGCCTCATCCAGCCTGGCCTTGAACACCTCCAGGAAGGGGGCACCCATAGCCTCCCTGGCCAACCTGTTCCAGTGTCTCACCACCCTCACTGTCAAGGATTTCTTCCTCATCTCCATCCTAAATCTCTCCTCTCCAGCACAAAGCCATTGCCCTTCATCCTGTCACTCCCAGCCCTTGTCAAAAGTCCCTCCCCAGCTCTCCTGGAGCCCTTTCAGGTACTGGAAGGCTGCTCTAAGACCTCCATGAAGCCTTCTCTTCTCCAGGGTGAACAGCCCCAGCTCTCCCAGCCTGGACCCACTCCAACAGTCCCATGTTCTTCTTGTGTTTGGGGCCCCAGAATTGGATATCAAATCTGGAACATTAGCAAAATCCAGCCAACCACCAAACCTCTCCTCTTCCTCCACCAAAGAGGTTTTAAAAGGCATTTGGAATATCCTTCAGATTTTGCCCTTAACCACAGGCTTCCTGTGACACATTCCTTAAGGTCAGGATGGGGAGATCCATTTGTTTTTGCAGACAGCTATCAGTCTGCATCAAAGATCTCTAATGTTGCATGCTAAGACACAGACCCCCACACTGCAGCTCTAGAAAATCACAAGAGCCTTTGTGCAGCCATAGGCTGCCTTGGGAACAATGCTCCACTTTGTAACAGCACAACAACCACAAACCCAGCCTCATTTCCTTTCAGATTAGTTCCTGGATTATCCTAAAGTACATTGCCCCCCTCAAGATATTTTTGGATGTCAGCCTACTTACTTAGGAGAATAATTGCACACCAGATAGACTGCTTTGGGCCAAATCTGCCCCCAGATGTTCATGTTATGACACAAATTAATTGCACAACCAATTCTGCTACTTGTAGCCCACACAACCTGTGAAAATGGAAAGAGAAAAGCAGGTGAAAACCAAAGCTGAGTGACATCAAATCAAAACTCTCTGCAAACTTCAACATCTAATGACTTGAGTCACAACAGTGCTGTTCTGTCCCCTGTGTTATCAGTGAGGGGAAGGGACCCAATTACAAGTGGTAAAAGGCCACTCAGTTATATTTAGATACATTTTATGATGGGTTTATTTTTATCATTTTTTCCTTACTAGAAAGAAAAGCTTCACCTTGATACAAAAGATGTGGCTCTGATTTTAGATGCATGGCCTGAGCCAGCATTTGAAAGTGTAGGAAAATATTTTACAGAACATGACCTGAAGAACCAGTTCTTGGTATTCAATGTAACAGGTAAAGATGGATCAGGAGAAATTAGGTTCCTCTGCCCTGCAGTTCCCAGCACAACTTAATGACCCAGAGGGGGTCAGATTGGTTAGACTGAGAGAAAAGATATTTGGTAACAGAAAGAAAAAAAACATTCACAAAAATCCCATAAACCACAAAGACTCAAGGCACAGATTTGAAATTAAGATACTTTCATGTCACTGCAATCTAGGGTGGCTGTGCTTCTCTCTTCCTCTGCTGAAACAATTTTCATTGAAGATCTCAAAATAACCTGAACCACACAGGCTGGAATGTTCAAATTAGAAAAATATGATCCTACTCTGCCCTGCTGAGGCCACATCTGGAATATTGTGTCCAGTTTTAGGCCCCTCACTTCAAGAAGGACTTCAAGGAACTGCTTGAGAGAGTCCAGCAGAGAGCCACAAAGCTGCTGCAGGCAGTGGAACATCTCCCTGTGAGGACAGGCTGAGGGAGCTGGGGCTTGGAGCTTGGAGCAGAGGAGCCTGAGGGCTGCCCTCATTGCTGGGGATAAAGATGTGCAGGGCAGTGTGGGGAGGATGGAGCCAGGCTCTGCTCAGGGATGTCCAAGGACAGGACAAGGGGCACTGGGGGCAAGCTGGAGCAGAGGAGGTGCCACAGGGACAGAAGGGAAAACTTTTTCCTGTGAGGATGCTGGAGGCCTGGAGCAGGCTGCCCAGAGAGGTTGTGGAGTCTCCTTCTCTGGAGACATTCAGAACCCAGCTGGATGTGTTCCTGTGTGACCTGCTCTAAGTGATCCTGCTCCAGCAGGGGGGTTGGACTGGATGATCTCTGGAGGTGCCTTCCAACCCCTAACATGCTGTGATTCTGTGATGAAAGATGCTAAGTTTGTATTAATTCAACAGTGTAGTTTCTGTAAGATTTTATTAATTCAACTGTGTAGTTCCTGTAAGATTTAGAAGTTGAAAGAGATAAGTGGTGTGGAAAATTATCACCACAAAGAGCTCTATGTGTGTATGGGAGGTCTGAGATGGAGTGGAGAAGTGTAACTAGTTTGGTATTGTCTCCGGAATGGGAATTAACAATCTGGAGGTGACTCTGTGGAGGTGATTCAGCCTTAAAATTAGATACAACTGGAAATTGTGCTACTGAGCAGACAAAGGAAATGTTTACAAATGAACCCATTTGGAATTGTTTTCTATTGAACAATTCCATGTGGATTTTAGGATTCAAACCTGACTGGTGCCCCTGTGGAATAATTCAGGCCAGATACCAAAGAAATTAGTTCTTAGGCAGTTTTCAGATCTTGCTGAAGTGAAAGCAAAATGTTTTGATAAGAGGAATTCACCTAAGAAAACCTCCTGTAATTTGTTCCCAATGTGCTGTTTCTTCAGCATACAACAGCACAGATTCTGCCAAGTGCAGTGAGCAGCAGTGCTCAGTTTCACACTGCTCTAGGAGATTTTCTCCTCACTCACTCACGTTCCAGAAGTTGTATTTGTGAGGAGGGAACCCACAGATTTGTGTGGCAACCCTGCTCTGTGCCACCAGTGCTCAATGCTTGTAACTATGCAGCCCAACACCAAGCAGCCCCATCAGTGCTTTAGTGCTGTGGTATATACTGCAAGATTCATCTGGTCTGCACATCACAGAATCACAGAATGGTAGGGGTTGGAAGGGACCTCTGGAGATCATCCAGCCCAACCCCCCTGCTAAAGCAGGGTCATCCAGGGCAGGTCACACAGGAATGCATCCAGGTGGGCTCTAAAAGTCTCCAGAGAAGAAGACTCCACAACCTCTCTGGGCAGCCAGCTCCAGGGCTCCAGCACCCTCACATCAAAGAAATATCTCCTCATGTTGAGGTGGAGATGGCTTGTACCTGTTGTTCCTTGTCCTATCACTGTGCACCACTGAAAATAGCCTGGCACCTTCACCCTGACACCCCTCATATTATTTATAGACATGGGAAAGATCAACCCTCCACACCCTCTCAGCCTTCTCCTCTCCAGCCACAAGTCTCTCAGTCGTTTTTCACAGGAGAGATGTTCAGGTCCCTTCATCATACAGCAACCTAACTGGAGGTCTTGACCACTCCTTTCCCTAGCTGACAAAACCCCAAAGCCACCTACATACCTGTGTGTAATGTGTGCATACTGGACCAGAGCATTTGTAAGGACAATATGGGTTGCACTCGTGAGGATGGGGATAGGTGAAATCTCTCACTTCATCATACCATGCTTGGACATGAAATGTTGGAGGTCTGTACCTATGAAAGCCAGTAGTGGTCTATTAGATCATTCAAAAGTTGGAGCTTCTATCATTCTTCCTTTAAACAACAAGTAGATTTTGTAAGGTTAAAAAGAAAAAAAAAAAAAAAGAAACCCAGATATGAAAGATTCATAGAACGGTTTGGGTTGGAAGGGATCTGAAAGATCATCCAGTTCCAATCCCCCTGCCATGGGCAGGAATACCTTCCACTAGACCAGGCTGCTCAAGGCCTCATTCAAGCTGACCTTGAACACCTCCAGGGAGGGGGTTATATAGTATAAAAAAAATCATCTTTGACTACCTTCCCCAGTGTGCCCCCAGATTCTGTCCAATTGATGGAAGAAGGCTTGCAGGGCCATGCTCCCAGAGACAGGTTTCAGCCCATGACTCTGCAGATCTCTCCAGTTCTGTGTCCCATGTCTGAAACGAGAGAGGAGGAAGAGATATCTTCCAGGAACCACTCGGGGTGTAGCTCAGACTTTCAAACAAACAAACACACAAGCAAAGGGTTGTCCATTTGTAAAGCTTCTGCTACCAGGCTCCTAGAATCAAGAGACTTGGCACTTGTGTGCCCCATTTGTGTTACAGGAGGAAGAAAAAAGGTTTCATCAAGGCAAAAAAACACCCACCACCCACAACAAGCTGTGATCCCTTCAGGGCATTCCCTGTGGAAAGCACGGCCGGCCACACTGCAGTGAATAAAGCACAAGTCTGCTGCAAGGCTCAGTCCAGCTTCCCACCCTAAATGATGTCAACTTTGCGACCTTCTGAGATGTTTTATTCACACACACTTCTTTTAGCCCAAACGCTATTGTCCAGCACACTCTCAGCATAAGGCTTTACCTCCTTGGAACCATCAGCTTAGATGAAAGGAAAGCAATTTTCTCTCCCTTTTCACAGAATCACAGAATGTTAAGGGTTGGAAGGGACCTCCAGAGATCATCCAGTCCAACCTCAGTGCCAAAGCAGGATCACCCAGGGCAGCTCACACAGCAACACATCCAGATGAGTTTTGAAAGTTTCCACAGAAGGAGACTCCACAACCTCTCTGGGCAGCCTGCTCCACGCCTCCAGCACCCTCACACTAAAGAAGTTTCTCCTCCTGTTGAGATGGAATTTCCTGGGACTGAGTTTCCATCCATTGCCCTTCATCCTATCCCTGGGTATCACTGAAAAGAGCCTGGCTGCATCCTCCTGACAGCCACCCTTCAGGGTGTTGCAGACCTTGATAAGGTCCTGTCTCAGCCTTCTCCTCTCCAGACTGAACAGCCCCAGGACTCTCACTCTTTCTTCCTTAGAGAAACTTCAGGGCCTTCATCATCCTCATAACTCTCTGTTGAACTCTCTCCAGAAGTTCCCTGACCCTCTTGAAACGGAGAGGCCAGAATTGGCCACAATACTCCAGATGTGGCCTCACCAGGGCAGAGCAGAGGGGCAGGAGAGCCTCCCTTGACCTGCTGGCCAGACTCTTCTTAATGCACCCCAGGAGACCCTTGGCCTTCTTGGCCACAAGAGCACATTGCTCTCTCATGGTCACCTTATTCTCCACCAGCACTCCCAGGTCCTTCTCCACAGAGCTGGTTTCCAGCAGCTCAGCCCCTTCCCTGTGCTGGTGCAGGGGGTTATTGTTGCCCAGCTGCAGGCCCCTACACTTCTCCTTGTTGAAGTTCATGAGGCTCCTCTCTGCCCAGCTCTGCTGCCTGTCCAGGTCACACTGAGTGGTAGAGCACAGCCTGAGGGTTGTAGATAACAAGTTATGGAGCTCTTCCCTCTCAGGTTGAGCAAGCTCACTTCTGGGGCTGGCTTGAGAAATGCATGTTGGACCCCTCTGCTGTGTGCAGAAGAAGGGACCACAGGTGAAATCAAGACAGACTCAAGCCTACAAAATGATGCATGCTGTACCCTTTTGTGCTCCAGTCTCTTCAGTGCCATCAGTTCTTCCACAACACTCCTGACCACAGGATGACCCTGACACATGCAGCTTTCTGCCTTATCCACTGCATTTTCTGAGTAACACATTCAAAGCAGCCTTTGCTTCAGTGCTAATCTTCTGCAGACACCAAAGCTACAGATTCACAGATTGCAATGGGTTGGAAGGGACCCTCAAAGGTCATCTTTGTCCAAACTCCCCCGCAGTCAGCAGGGACACCTCCAACTTGATCAGGGCAACATCCATTCTGATCTTGAATGTCTCCAGGGATGGGGCCTCAACCACAGCCCTGGGCAACCTGTTCCAGTATTTTGCCACTCTCATTGTGCAGAACTTCCTCCTTATGTCCAACCTAAATCTGCCCTCCTCCAGATTCAAACAACTGTCCTTCATCCTATCACTTGGAGTGCATCAAGAAAAGTGTGGCCAGCAGGTCTAGGGAGGTTCTCCTCACCCTCTACTCTGCCCTGATGAGACCATACCTGGAGTAGTGTGTCCAGTTTTGGGCTACCCAGTTCAAGAGAGACAGGGATCTGCTGGAGAGTCCAATGGAAGCTATGAGGATGATTGGGGGACCTGAACATCTCTCCTTTGAAGAAAGACTGAGAGACTTGGGGTTGTTTAGTCTGAAGAAGGCTGAGGAGGGATCTTCTGAGTATCTATAAGTGAGGGGTGGGTCCCAGGACGAAAGTGCCAGGCTCTTTGTGACAGTGCCCAGTGATACAGCAATGGACAGAAACTGGAACACAGGAGGTCCCACCTAAGCATGAGGAGACACTGCTGTGAGGGTGCTGGAGCCCTGGAGCAGGCTGCCCAGAGAGGTTGTGGAGTCTCCTTCTCTGGAGTGAGTTTTCACTCATTGCCCCTTGTCCTATCACTGCACATCACTGAGAAAATCCCAGACCCATCCTCATGATCTCCACTCTCTAGATATTTCTATGCATTTGTAAGGTCCCCTTTCATTTTTCCAGGCTAAAAAGACCCAGACCTCTTGGCCTCTCCTTGTAAAAGTTATGATTCCATGAAAAGTGAAAGGAACTGTTTGATGGCCTGACTGCTGCTGGACCAAACAGGGAGGAGGGGATTCTTTGCTAGAGTCCACAAATCATGGAGGAAGAAAATTATACACAAGAAGTACAGGAAGTTGCATAAGAGAATGAAATCTCTCCAGAGAAGAGATTCTCCATAACCTCTCTGAGCAGCCTGCTCCAGGGCTCCAGCATCCTCACACCAAAGGAGTTTTTCCTTATGTGTAAGTGAAACCTCCTGGGTTCTAGTTGGTGCCTGTATCTCTGGGCACCACTGAGAAGAGCCCAGCCCCATCCTTATTGACCTCCACCCTTGGAGAAGATCCCAATGCTTGTCTTTCAGACTAGTTGCAATACCACCATGACTGAAATCCAAGGGGAATAGGGAGGGTTTCTAAATTTAGATGAAGAACATGCTTTTGAAACCCAGGTCCTGCTCACTGCCACTCACTGCCTATCGCAGAGCACTCTTGCAGTACAAGCTGGACCCTGTCCAGGTAAAATACCAGCAGCTGTGCTCCAGGAGTGTATCCAACACTCTGCAGTTGCTCCTGGGTATACACTGCACACAGAGCAGACCTAGTGCAATACAACCCCCTTGAAATGCAGGCAGCATAAAGGGAAGGTCCTCAGCACCAATTCTTTTGCTCTATCAACCTCCTCCTGCTGCACCACAAAACTTGACAACACAGGCATTGCTTTCAGGATCCTGCTGAAGCCTGGTGCACCACAGCCATTCACAGAGACAGGGCACTAGCAGCAATTCACAGATGTTCCACACACACCAGACCAGCTGAAGCTAAAACCCAAGTGGCCGATTGAAGCCAAGGGCAGGAGCAGTCACTGACTCCAGCTGCTGACTCACAGGGCTGGCAGCCCTGCCATGTGAGAAAGGACTAAGACCTAGGGTCATTCAGCATGGAGAAGGCTCAGGGGAGACCTTATTGCCATGGACCATACAGAAAGGCTGGCTACCAGGAGGATGGGAGACTGCCATTGTACAAGAAGTCCCATGGACAAGACAAGAGGTGATGGGGACAAGTTACTGCTGGGGACATTCCCATTGCACTCCAGAAGGAAATGTTTCCCCAGGAGAACAGTTAGTTGGACATTGGAATCCTCTCCCAAGGGAAGTGGTGGATTCCCCTACACTGCACAGTTTGAAGACTCAGCTTGCCAGGGTGCTGGGCCAGCTCATTTCACCCACACCATCACCTAGAAAGATTGGGCCAGATGATCCTTGGGGTCCCTCCCAACCTAGCATTCTGGGATTCTGTGATTCTAGCCCAGAAGCTTACAAGTTTTGCTGCAGGGATGTTGCATGCAACATGGATCTTCTGAAAGTTTCTGGTGTACAAGATATCACCTTAAACCAAACCACAGCTAACACCAGTTTAACTTCACAGACTGGACCAGGAGTTGTGGGATTTAACCTCTGTCAACACGGGGTTCAGGTAGCATGCAGACTGAAACCAATGCTCTGCTTGTGGAGCAGCTGATGATTCACTGAGGATACCACAGTTTCAATTACAATTCCTCGCCAGCCAAACTAATCAGATGGGATGGGATTAACCTCCTTTGAATTTGAACAGCCTCAAGACAGATACCTAACCTCTGAGCTAATTATCTAACTTACCTTTTCAGCTACACAGACAAAGAAGCATCTATAGAGGGAGATAATTTTAGCTACCCACCTTTAATTGAGATAAACTGACTTAGAAAGCCTAATTTTTCTCTACTAATTAGAAAGGAGACAGGCTTGGACACAGCCATCTACACCACAGACATCAAATGCTTGCTGAGATGAATCCCACCATTTGTGTTGGGTGAATGGTAAAGCAAAAGAGCACCAGAGTAAGTGAGCCATAGCATCATAGAATGGTTTGGGTTGGAAGGGACCTCCAAATGTTATCCAGTCCAACCCCCCTGCAGTCAGCAGGGTCATCCTCCACTAGATCAGGTTGCTCAGAGCCTTGTTAAGCCTGACCTTGAATATCTCCAGGGATAGGGCCCCAACCACCTCCCTGGGCAACATGTTCCAGTGTTCCACCACCTTCATGGTGCAGAACTTGTTCCTAACATCCAATCTAAATTTGCTCTTCTCTCATTTCAAACCCTTGGCCCTCATCCTGTCCCTGCAGGCCTTTGTAAACAGTCCCTCTGCAGCCTTCTTGTAGCCCCCTTCAGGTGCTGGAAGGTCACTATCAGATCTTCTTGGAGCCTTCTCATCTCCAGGCTGAACAACCTCAGCTCCCTCAGCCTGTCCTTGTAGCAGAGGTGCTCCAACCCCCTGATTATCTTTGTGGCCTTCCTCTGGACCCACTCTGTCAGGTCCACATCCTTCCTGTGCTGAGGGCTCCAGAGCTGGACACAGTACTCCAGGTGTGATCCACCAATTATATCAACCAGCACTGCAAGAGAACTGCTAGGTCCAGTAGCTCAAAAAATGTTTTCCAGTAACTAAAAATCAAATCAAATCAAATCCAGTAATAACATTTTAATTGGGAAAGGCAGGAAGGCAGGAGAACCCCAGATGGAATGGGACTCTTATGGAAAGAAATAGGAAAACTCCAGATGGAATGGGACTCTTATGGAAAGAAATAGGAAAACCCCAGATGGAATGGGACTCTTATGGAAAGAAATTGGAAAACTCCAGATGGAATGGGACTCTTATGGAAAGAAATAGGAAAACCCCAGATGGAATGGGACTCTGTGGAAAGGGAAAAAGAGCACAAATGTAAGCTCAGTAGAGTTGGAAAAGTCAGTCCAGTGGGGAGCACTGAAAGCAAACATTTACCATGGCATGGTATCAATACCTCACTGCTGTATGCACTCTAAATATATGGGGAGAGTGACAGAGCAAACACCACAGTACAGTGTGGGCATTTATTTACTTGGGAACACAATACACTGTATTCTTTAAGACCAAAGACAGTAAGGAGGAAAAAAGGAAACATGAAACACAGAGTGAGAAATTGCAGCAGCAAATAAGCCAGGAAGACAGCTGAGAACTAAAAATGTCTGCTCTGCTGAGACCCCACCTATAGAAATGAATCCAGTTCTGATTCCCCCAAAAGAACATCAAACTGTTGGAGCACATCCAGGAGGCCATGAAGATGATCAGAGGCTGGAGAACCTCCCCTATGGGGACAGGCTGAGAGAGTTGGGCTGTTCAGCCCGGAGAAGAGAAGGCTTCAGGAAGATCTTAGAGCAGCCTTCCAGTACCTGAAGGGGCTGCAGGAGAGCTGGGGAGGAACTTTTGACAAGGGCTGGGAGTGGCAGGACAAGAGGTGATGGCTTTGAGCTGGAAGAGGGGAGATTGAGACTGGAGATGAGGAAGAAATCCTTGACAGTGAGGGTGGGGAGACGCTGGAACAAGTTGCCCATGGAGGTTGTGGCTGCCCCCTCCCCGGAGGTGTTCAAGATCAGGCTAGATGAGGCTTTGAGCAACCTGGGCTAGTGGGAAGTATCCCTGCCCATGGCAGGGGGGTTGGAACTGATCATCTTTAAGGTGCCTTCCAACCCAAACCATTCTGTGAATCTATGAAATCAGCTACACAGAAGCAGCACAAAACACCAGAGAGGTACAGCCAGAAACGACTTCAAGAGACTGATCTCAGCAGTTTCTGGCACTGAGACAGAATCCAATCTATTATTGCCATTTTTAAAGTTAAACCCAGCCCTTTCAGAAGAATATTTACTGTCATTTTCTTCTGGAGCTCTCTGATTGTAAGAATAAAGAGCATTTCCTTGGTACACGAACTAAAGCTCCTGCCCTGTCCTGCTAGCTGATGTTTTCTTGCCAAGAAAAAAAACAATCCCTCTCTTTCCTGTATTTCCCAGATTAAACAAATTCAGCTGCCTCGTTCCTTCAGTCTTCCTCATAAATCACACCTTCTGTGTTTAGAATCAATTCCACCAATCTCCTTCATTCTTAAAGAAGTGCCCACACCAGACAGCACATTTCAGACCACGTCTCACAGGTTTCAGGCAGAGAAGCCTCCTTTCAAAGCATATTTCCTCACCTTATTTTTAAAATCACTGTGACTCCTGCATCTTTTCACAGAATCACAGAATTAACCAGGTTGGAAAAGACCTTTGAGATCAACAAGTCCAACCTATCACCCAACACCGTCCAATTGCAGTGTTACCTCTACATTTCATTCCTTAGCATTTACCTGTTGGATTTTTTTCCTTACTCCACACCATAGCAGTTCAATTTCAACCTGTTGATTCCAGGTCATTATTTCTACTTGTCAAGTTCTTCTAATTTTGACCACACTTACAGATTCACAGAATAGTTTGGATTGGAAGGGACCTTGAAGATCATCCAGTTCCAACCCCCCTGCCATAGGCAGGGTCACCTCCCACTGGACCAGTTGCTCAAAATGTCCAAAAAGAGAGTTGGGAAAATGTCTGAGGGGGGTTCTTGACCATATGGAGATCTAACAGGGAACTCAGAACAAACAATTAGATGTCTCAGGATTTCACAAGTGAAGCAGCCTCATTTTAAGAAACTGTTATCTTTCTTCATGACAAAGTTTAAAATGTCATAGAATCATTAAAGTTGGAGAAGACTTCAAAGATCATCAAGTCCAACCTTCTACCCAACACCTCCATGACCACTGGACCACGTCCCACAGTGCCATGTCCACATTTGTTAAACACCTCCAGGGATGGTGACTCCACCACCTCCCTGGGCAGCCTGTTCCAATCCCTGACCACCCTGTTCCAAACCCTGACCACCCTGTTCCAAACCCTGACCACTCTTGCAGCAAATAAATTTTTCCTACTCTCCAACCTAAGCCTTCCCTAGCACAATTTCAGGCCATTTCCTCTCCTTCCATCACCTCATACTAGGCAGAAGAGACCAGTCCTCACTTCATTCCAGCCTCCTTTCAGGCAGTTGTAGAGAGCAATGAGGTCTCCCCTCAGCCTCCTCTTCTCCACACTACACACCTCCAGGCCCCTCAGCTGCTCCTCCCCATCCCTGTTCTCCAGACCCTTCACCACCTTCATTGCCCTTCTCTGGACCTGCTCCAGCCCTTCAGTGTCCTTCTTGCAGTGAAGAGCCCAAAACTGAACCCAGCACTTGAGGTGCAGCCTCACCAGTGTTTAGTTACAGGGGCACAATCACTGCCCTACTCCTCCTGGCCACACCATTGCTGATCCAGGCCAGGCTACTGGTGGCCTTCCTGGCCACCTGGGCACACCCTGGCTCATCTTCAGCTGCTGTCAACCAGCACCCCCAGGTCTTTCTCTGCTGGGCAGTTTCCAGCCACTCTGCCCCAAGCCTGAAGCATTTGTGGGGTTGTTGTGATCCACTGCAGGACTCAGCACTTGGCCTTGTTGAACCTCATCCCATTGGCCTCAGCCCATCAATCCAGCATGTTTAGATCCCTCTGCAGAGCCTTCCCACCCTCCAGCAGATCACCACTCCCTCCTAGGTTGCTGTCATCTGGAAACTTCCTAAGGGTGCACCTATCCCCTCATCCAGATCATTGATAAAGACATTAAAGAGAACTGGCCCAAATATGTCTTTCTCCATGTGGACAGAAGACAATCTTCTTAATGAATCACACTCTCCTAACTATGATAGTCTTTATACTCATACCACATCCAATTTTGTGGCTACATTTGGAGAGGAGAGGATAAATTACTATCTAGCACATGTTAAAAAAGAAATCTTTTTTCTCAGTCAAAAAAATCTCCAGCTAAGGAAGATTTCTGGGCAGGTATCAGATGGCCAATGAGTTACATGTGTTGACTTTTGTGAATCTCCTTGGTGTTTTTCCTATGGTCAGCTCACATTTTGCTTTTAAACTCTGATTCTGCTGCTACTGGTTAATATTTAATGATCTTTTTTATAATATGGGGACAAAGGAGTTCTCTGACAGCACAAACAAAAGATGAAGAGTGTCTGTGCTCCTGCTTCCTTTTGGGAAGGCTCTCCCTCAGCTCTCAGGCAGACACTGAGCCTTTTCCTGCTCCTTTCCACTTTCAGTTTCTGTACTTGGAGTTTGCTTGGTTGTTGTTGTTGGCATCACATCAATGGAAGTCATAACTGTGGACTTATCCACTTGCTTTCTTGGCCACTTGGCATTGCCGAATCCTTTGGCTAAAGGCTTGCCAGGGAGAATAAGAGGAATAAGTCAACGTCACTCATGCAAGGCTCTTTTGATCCAGAGGTTCCCAGTAGTGGCCTCTGCACACAAGCAAGGAGCTGAAGCACTTCCACCCAAGCTCTGGATGTGGAGAGTGAGCAGCATAAAAGTGGAAAAAAGCAGCAGGGAAAAGGAGGGCAGACGTTCCCCTCTTCACACAAAGAGCTTGCCTCCTGTTCTCTTGGCATGCGCCAAAGTGGCTCTCCAGTCCTACTATCAGCAGGATTCCACACACAAACCCCAGGTCCTTCTGCCTTGAAATGAGACAGGAATTGTTTGTATATCACGCAACGCATCCCTAGAACGTACGTTTTGGGCAACAAGTGGAAACACTAAACTATGAGACCATTAAAGAAGAGTTTCTGTCAGGAAATGTTCCACTGGTACGGACCTTTCTATTCAGCATCCCAGAAAATACTCGACCACGAATGTGGAAGGCCAACTTACAACAGACCTTTCCTTTAAAGTATATTATCCAATGGCTCTGATCGATTCTCCTGAGAGTACACTAAACAGAGTTAATAAAAGTTCTCTGCGTGGGAGCTGACAGAGCGTATGACACTAGCTCTGCAGCTTCCAGACTTGTGCGGATGATCAGGAGGGATTTCTAACAATGCATCACACAAGAGGCAGAAAAGTTCTTGGCGAGTCGCCCTCCATCAGGTCGATAGCACTCTGCAATGACATGAGCATTTTACCATAGCCAGCGAACTCAACTGAGCTAGCATGCATATCTACACAATCAGGTAAAGCACCAATGGTTTGTACTTCTAACACAGGCAGAATTGAGATCTCGAGCAAAAACAAATAAGAACTAAATCTATAATGCTAGAATACACTGTCAGTTGTTCTCCATTTATCTTTTCTATCTTAAGTTCATTCATCAAGTTACTGTAAAAGAGTAGGCAAGAGCTTCAAGCCCAGCTTCAAAATCTAATCGTGTACAACAGAAGGCTATCAATTCTATCATTATGCTTTGGAATAGAACTGTATGGGATCAGGGCTACCCCCCCCCTCCCCCCAACAGCCACGGAATCCATGAATTGCATTTCTGAGCTTTGAGCGCGCGAAAAGCCACTTTAAAGAGGTACCACTGAGCGTTCCATACTCCCCTAGCTAACCATTTCAGGGTATAAAGGAATATTCTATGCCGGAAAGAGGAGGCCTGGGCAGCACAGATACAGCTCCAGAGCCAGGAGAGAAAGAAGCTAGGACATGACACTAAGAGAGACAGACCTCAAGAGGCTGCAGAGAGCTCCCAGACGACTAGTGTCCCGAATTCACAGAAACATGATACTTGCTACAGCCAAGCAAAGTAGTTGGCGCATTCAGTTATAGCAAGGCATCGCATCAGGAAAATCCTTTTCCATAACACTAGAGAGTTAGCTCCCAGATTCTGACATGCATGGGAGCAGCCATCCTGGTGAACAGTGGGCCCATGGTGGGAAATTTAATCAGATCAGAATTACCTTACAGAGATGCGCTTAGGTTTTGGGAAAGAGACAACAAGTTGATCAAGACATAACCCCCACTTGCCCTGTACCCCCAGCGTGTCAGAGGAAACACCTCCTCAACTGGACTTTGAGTTGCTCAACGGCACTGTTCATCCAACTCCTCCCTGCCATGAGCCAGAAGCACCTCAGGGTCAGAGGATCACACAGGTAACGCAGTCCAGAAAGTTTTCCGGGAAAGTAAAGCACCTCAGTAAGAAGGAGAACACTAGGATCGTATCAACCTTTCTGAGGCAGATCATCCTGATTATCTAAGGGCACCCCAGCACCCCTCCGAACTCACGTAAAGAGAAGGTGTCGTCCCCGTATCCATAAGTTGAGGAGAGGCATACCATCCATGTGTAATCCAGGTACTGAAGCTTCCTCATCATTTAGGCTACACACTTGTTCACTATTATCTCACAAGAGTAAACACGCACTATAGCGGAAAAAAGAGCCTGGAACCTTCTCACCTAGGACACTTCCAGACGGACACGTGCCGCGCCTCGGGAGGGTAAGATATATAAATTATAGGCCATTAGATAAGGTACCAACATTCTCGGAGCCTTGCTCTGGTTCACTCAAACAACACAGGGATACATTATCCAGCCAGGGTAACTCAATCTCTCTACAGCAGACGAGATGTTCAGAGTAATCCAAACGACCACGGACACCACAAGTACCAACAGTCATAGACTGGCGAAACAGGCCCTAAAAGCTGAGTGCAGAGCATCCACTGAAGATATTTCTCTGTTCACATGTAAAATATGTGGCTTTTCCTGCCACATTCTAACCTAGAATTCGCATCACTCGGCTACAATTTCCCCCAAGAGCTGCAAGGACTTGGGAATCGATGAAAGCTTTTATTCCCCGTCCTGATGAATATGGTTATCAAGCCCCAGGCTCCAGCACCTGAGAAGACCTAATTCTGTATCATTATGGCCACTCAAACCGTTTGGGGGATACGTTGACCTGCGCAGCTGAGAAAAATTAGTAAGTCTTCCTGCAACCTATGTGAACCAGCCATCAGAGACCTTTTCTCTTTATCAATGGCAGGAGGGAGAGAACGGTCCGCAATCTTACAGAAAGCGAATTCAAATCCATATTGGGGGTTCTTTTTGTACTCCCCATTTTACACCTTAAAAGGATCTTTTTTCCTAATTTGGTCAACAACATATCCTCAAGTAACATGTGGCACCTGTACTCCTTCTGGGCTCACTCCTCAGTTACAAATCTTGAAAGAGTGGATAACTGCAGAAAGAGTAAATGGGCCATAACAACGTATAGCTTCCTTACCCAAAATCGTTGTTGTTCTTACAACATCACTCCCAAAACGTTCCGTAACACGTGGGCCCCTTCTAATCAGCACCTTGAGTAGCACTAAGCTATCTGGCTCAGATACCAGTTCAAGACTCAGGACTGTAGAGAAAAGACGGAATAATTAAAATACTGAAAAGAATGCAAACTCCTGATTCTTTATCAAGTTCCTATGGCCTCATGTCACCATCCAGACGATTTCAGGACCACGATGGCATATTCATTTGTCATCACAAATAATCTCATCAGAAGTGTGTTGGCGCTGGAACACAGGCCCTCACGTATGAAGATCAATTGAACACACTATCAAAACTTGAACAAGCCCACCGTGACCATTTAAACCCTGTCCCAAAGCACCAATAGAGTGCCAATCGGCCCACACAACAGAACTTATTCTTTTGAAATCATTAGCGTACCCGAAAGACCCGATATTCCCCAAAGATACAAAATCCCGGGATGGCGGGACATCACAAACCACTCACCGCTAGGGCAGGAGCCTGTTCAAGAAAATTGCTCTGACCAACAGCTAGCAAAGAAAAGCATATATTTTTCCCTAGAATAAAACCGTATAAATTAATATTAAACTTCAAACCCTCCTAGCTCCAAACCCCCGTCCGCCCGTGGCACCATGTTAACAGGTACCATTTCCCTCTCAATTTTATATGCACCTGATAGTCGAGGGAGAAATGCAGCCCAACCCTCTCGCCACCAGAATCCACAGGAAAAACATTTTAGGTCAACCTCCATATCATGAACTCAGGAATGGGAGCAAAATAGAAGGTGTCTCCAATCGACATCCCTCGACTTTTCCTCTCAAGACCTAAAGGCACGTACGATTTCCTACTCCAGGTCCCTATACGAGCTGCTCCTACATCAGCTTCGTGAGAAACCTGCCAGCTTATCGACATCGCGGCGATTTGGAATAACTCAGACAATAGCCTTGTTGGTAGCGGTGGAACCAGGCTCGCCCAGCCCCGACGTCAGAGTGTTCCCTGTTCTTGGGGTTGAGAAAGCCCAAAACCGAACCCAGCGCGAATTTCGCTGCGTAGCACCGGAAATCATCACCCCAAAAATAGTTATATGACATAATGAACAGAGGGCAGACGAAAGTCAGTTCCCTTGCTTCACCTCAAAACTAAGCTGAGACTACGACAGAATATCTATTCCTGTAGACTAAACCACCAGGCCTTCATAAAAGAGACCTCTTCATTTGCATTACACAAATCCCCAAATTCGGAATTTGCCACAATACTAAAGTCACTAATTTCCTTTTGACTGATTAAAGTCCAGTAAAATGGAAATCCCATCTTGCTTGAAAAGCTGCTGTCTAAACACTGTTTCATAACCTAAATGGGAATCAATAAATGGGTTGGAACAGCCCTTTACAGATCCAGTCCACTTTAACCCCATATAAATGCAACAATATACCTCTCTTACTCCAGCATGCATAGTGTGCTAAATCCAAATTGGCCCTAACCAAGCACCACACATCTTACCTCAAGCCACTCTTCAACACAACCCTTCAAGTGTAGGTACGAGGAGGACACATCTAACCATCCTACAACCTTAGAGAAGCCGAGAATTCAACGGGCAGGCTGCAACAAATTTATCCTTCCCAAGAAACGTTTAACTTTCAAGGCCTCCCTTGCTAAAAAAGTCACATTTTGCACCTGACCTTGCCCCCCTAGGGCTGCAACTTGACGCCATCTTCGAACGTTGAACTCCTAACTACTGTTGTCTCACTAGTCTAACGACTAAAGACAAAGACGGCCCAAGCGCTCTGTCCTGGGCACCGCAGGGGGCCGCAGCAGAGCCAAGTGGTAGTATAGTAGAGAGCCCAGGAAAAAGTTGCGACCACTTCAGTTACTTCACTAAAAAAACTCATTCACATGGAGTCGTGGCTCACCTACACACGCAACTCTCCCCCAGAGCCTAATTGCCTCCTTTGATAAGCGTCCGCCAAAAATACATAAGCAGAAAACCTGTTTACATGCAATGTGCAACGTAGCCACATTGTAACTGGCACGGAGTTAAAAGGAAGATATCAAGATTATTATTAACCTTTACTTTAGATTTTTATCTTTTATATTGAAGGTGAAATGTGGATACTTTGACTTATCTTGAAGGTCTTAGTCCGACATATAATATAGTATAGAAACTTCGATTGGGAAAAGACCTCTTAAAGACTAAAAAATCAAAACCTTCTGAAATGTGCGGGTTAAGCAAGCGATGTTTTAGCATCTTGGGAACACATGTATGACGAACTTGCATTCACAGTTTTGACAGGGGTTTTGTAAGAAGGCGATCCTAAAGATCAGTCCGTTCTGCACACCCCTCATGACGTTTATATTGGGCAAAGACAGCCGTTTACGTGTCCAGCTACATAACCACAGTAGTTGCTCAAGGCCCATCAACTTGGCTTTCAAAACACTTCCAGGCTTTGGAGCCTCCTCAGCTTCTCTGGTCAACCTGTTCCAGTGCCTCACCAACCTCATTGGGAAGAGTTTCTTCCCTAATGATCTTCTTTAATGGTGCTTTTCTGGTTTGAAAGCTATCACCACCTCATCCTGTCACTCCATGCCTTTGTAGAAAGTTCCTCTCTCCATGCTCTCTTGCAGCCTCCTTCAAATACTGGAAGGCTGCTCTCAAGGTCCCCCCAGCACCCTCTCTTCTCTAGGCTGACCAGTCCTACTCTTTGTACCTGTCTACATGATCGGGTCAATACAGACCTCCAAGCTGAGAAACATCACTCCAAGCTGGGAATGATCTCTGCCTCTTGAACCACACAACCCTGCAGTGGAAAGTATACCAAATCCAAACACAGATTTCCTGGTAAACAACTTTCTGGGTTGACTGGATAGATAAAAAACTGTGTTGGACAGATAAACAACACACTAGCATGGACTCAGGAAACAATTGTTGAGCTTTGCTGCAGAACTGCAATACAGAAGAAAAACTGCCCATTCCTGTCAGATTTCTGGACTTCTTAAAGCTCTCATGACCTTATTTGATCTAATTAGCAAGGAGAAGAGAGTCAGCCTTGTATATGGCATGAAATCAAAATCAAAACCATGGAAGATTTAAGTCTACCAAACAAAAGGTTTCTTAAGGAAAAAAAACCCCACATACATTAAATTATGTATTACATTATTCATCTATTAAACACTTGCCAAGATAAATAGAGACTTTCTTGTTACAGGTGCCTCATTTTTGCCAGGAAATGCCATTCCAACTAGAAGCACAGGGAGAGAATCCTATTATTTGGAAACTTCATTGATCAGTACTCTTCTTAGATGGTGGACTTTTTAGGCCACAATCAGCTACCCTGAGTATTGCAATTCTGGAAGTGACCCCTAACACGGAGGAATTGTCACTTTATTCTAGGAGAGCTAGGAGAGGTGAAAGCCATTAACTTCATGCAGAACATGGCACTCCATACCACAAATGGCATTTTTTATTCACAGCTGACCCTGTACACACAAAATTCAGACAAGTAATAAGTGCTTTAAATGAGAAATAAGCATGCCAAGACGGAAAGTCTGATGGTTTATTTAAAGTGACAGTAACTATTCTAAGCCACATTTCTTTCGGCATGTCACTATCAGGTTTTCCTTTACATATATTCATATTGGAAAGCTGGTGGATTACACCTGACCCAGTAATTTTATTATGATGATCCAAAGTTACTCTGCATATCACTGTCTGTGATAGCCCTTTTCCCTCTCTGCTTGGCGACTCCATCCACGCTCCATCTTCATTCAGTGTTCTTTTCCAACCCCAGTTCCTCTATGTGCGTGGCTTTGGGATGTACCATGGCTAGTTAATCGTGGCTTGAGCATTGGAATAGCATACGTGGTTTCTCATGTGCCATTTCCTACTATCTACAGTCTTTCTTGATAGAATGGATCTCTTAATGCTCTGGAGTTTGGCTCCTAGGCATATTGTCTGTATCGTACACGTCTGGTTGGCTCGTATTTTGCAGTTGTGAGAGTGTTATAGTATACTTGGGTACGCGGTAATATGCTTGGCTTGGTATGTCCTTTCATTTAGCTTAACCGCTATAGTGTGTGCCCTACTGGCGGTTTTTCGGGGGAATATCCTCTATTGCGTCTGTGATGGGCCTAGAGCTCAGGATGTCTTACTGTTGTTGGTTAGTGTGTGTTGTGACTCGTGGCAAGCTGTGTTCGGCGGCGGGGGACCATGAGGGGGTAGTGTGCTGGCGGGTTGGCTCGGGGATACTGCAGGCTGGGCTGATTGATTGGCAGGGGGGTGAGGGGGGGTGGGTGGGGGGGGCGGGGGGGGGTGGTGGGGGGGGGTGGGGGGGGGGGGGGGGGGGGGGGGGGGGGGGGGGGGGGGGGGGGGGGGGGGGGGGGGGGGGGGGGGGGGGGGGGGGGGGGGGGGGGGGGGGGGGGAGGGGTGGGGGGGGGGGGGGTGGGGGGGGGGGGGGGGGGGGGGGGGGGGGGGGGTGGGGGGGGGGGGGGGGGGGGGGGGGGGGGGGTGGGGGGGGGGGGGGGGGGGGGGGGGTGGGGGGGGGGGGGGGGGGGGGGGGGGGGGGGGGGGGGTGGGGGGGGGGGGGGGGGGGGGGGGGGGGGGGGGGGGGGGGGTGGGGGGGGGGGGGGGGGGGGGGGGGGGGTGGGGGGGGGGGGGGGGGGGGGGGGGGGGGGTGGGGGGGGGGGGGGGGGTGGGGGGGGGGGGGGGTGGGGGGGGGGGGGGGTGGGGGGGGGTGGGGGGGGGGGGGGGGGGGGGGGGGGGGGGGGGGGGGGGGGGGGGGGGTGGGGGGGGGGGGGGGGGGTGGGGGGGGGGGGGGGGGGGGGGGGGGGGGGGGGGGGGGGGGGGGGGGGGGGGGGGGGGGGGTGGCGGGGGGGGGGGGGGGGGGGGGGGGGGAGGGGGGTGGGGGGGGGGGGGGGGGGGGGGGGGGGGGGGGTGGGGGGGTCCGGGGGGGGGGGGGCTGGGGGGGGGGGGGGGGGGGTTGGTTTGCGGGGTGTGGTGTAGGGGTTGTTTGTTTTTTTTTTTTTTTTTTGTTTTTTGTTTTGTTTTTGCTTTTTTTTTTTTTTTTATTTGTTTTTTTTTTTTTTTTTTGTTTTTTTTGTGTTTTTTTTTTTTTTTTTTTTTTTTTTTTTTTTTTTTTTTTTATTTTGTTTTTGTTTTTTATTTTTTTTGTTTTTGTTTTTTTTGTTTTTTTTTTTTTTTTTTTTTTTTTTTTTTTTTTTTTTTTTTTTTTTTTTTTTTTTGCAGAGCTACTTAAAAGCAGCCGGCCAGCAGTGAAGGTTAGGCTGTAGATAAGGTCTTGCACTACTGGAATTTAAGAACACAAAAAAGTTAAAAGGCTTGCATTCATTGCCCCAAAGTGAAATGCAAACCACAACGAAGTTGATATGAAATATCCCTTTGTGGCACGTTGCAAAATACAACTCGGGATTCAAGCTTTTGGGTTGAGATTTGCAAAGAAATCTAATAAAACTAAAGGTTTTCAACTCGGGAAAAGAAAATGGGAGGCGATGAAGTTATGCTCTTCACCGAACAAAGGAGAGAACACGCAACTCCCAAGAACACGATATTCCAGCATCGCTTACTACATGACCGAGGGCTTCAGACTGGAAAGCAACGCTCCCTCCTCCCCTCCCTCACCCCGCTGGATCCCGCCACACCGACCGCGATGGATCGAGCCTCTGGCAGGGACATGAACGATGGCTACAAGTCAGAACCCGGCTCTCTTCAGCCCGCCGCCGCCACCCTGCGCCGGCAGCCCAACCTCGGCTCCTCTCCCCGTGGTGCTGCCGGCCACCGAACCGTCCCCCCCAGCGGCCTGCAAGCCGCTGATCTCCCTCCCCCCCCCCCCCCCCTTCCCCCCTTTCGGGGCACCGTAGGGCCCCACTGTGCCCTTACCCCCTCCGGTGGCGGCTGCTCGCTCCTCTTTCCGTGGCCAGCTTCGCTCCGCCGCCCACCTCCTCGCCAGGCCCGCGGCGGTGGAGGGGGGAGCGGCGCGGCGCTTGCAGACGTGTCCAGCCGGCTGAGGGGCTGCCTGCCGTGCCGAGGGGCTGCCTCCCCACTGATCTTGGGCTCGCCGCCGCCCCGAGCAGCTCCCCACTTTTTCTCCAGGCTCCCCCCGCTCCGGGCATTATATCGCTGGCGGCGGTGACGCGCCCCGGCCACCCCTCCCGACACCGCCCCCGTCCCCCGCTGCCGCTGCGGCGCCCGCACCGCGCCTGGACCCGAGCGGCAGGAGTCTCTGGAGATGAGACTCGCACCGCTCCGCGGACCCTGCCCGGCTCGGATCTTCTGCGGCTCTAAAGGGCCTGTGGAGGGAAAGAGGATGGGGCTGGACTGTCCTCCGTGGTGCCCAGTCATAGGACAAGGGGCACAAACTGGAACCCAGGAGGCTCCATCTCAACTTCTTTGGTGCGAGGGTGCTGGAGCCCTAGAGGAGGCTGTCCAGAGAGGTTGTGGAGTGTCCTTCCCTGGAGAGATTCCAAACCCACCTGGACATTGTGATCCTGGGCAAGCTGTTGCGAGTGACCCTGGTTTAGCAGGAGAGTTGGAGTGGATGACCTGCAGAGGTCCCTTCTACCCCCCACCATGCTGGGATTGTGCGGCTGGAATGTAGTAGAAGTAGAACTCAAAAGCTTGTAACCACTCATTTCTGTTTCCAACAAGACTAGGCATCACTGAATCACAGAGTCGTGTTAGTTGGAAAAGACCTTTAAGGTCATGGAGTCTAACTGTTCTCTACCAAGTCTGGTGCTAAACCATGTCCCTCAGCACCAGTCGCTGCCTCTCTTTTCAACCACCTCCCTCGGCAGCCTGTTTCAGCCCTCACTGTGAAGAAGTTTCTTGTAATACTCAACCTAAACCTGCCCTGGTGTGACTTGAGACTGTTTTTTCTTGTCATGTGTGCTTTTTTTTTTTTTTTTGGTTGTATTTTCATAAAAGTTTTGTAGTCTGATTTATTTTTTAGGCAAGCTGTTGGGGACAATCTTGCATTTATTTAGTACAACTAGGTATATTGAGTTAAGGGCAGGATTGACCAGGTTCCAGTCTTCACAGGACTGCTGTCCCAGCTTGCAAACCTTTCCATTTTCAGAGGCTGAGGTTACAACTCATCAGAATCCATCTGGCTTCAGACGGCTCTATGAATGCTTCCACTTTCAATGGGCCCAAGAGAAACAATACTGTGCAAGTAACACACTGCTTACTGTGCTCTCTCTTCCTCAGCTGGAATCACATAGAATCATAAAGGTTGGAAAAGACCTTTAAGATCATCAAGTCCATCTGTAACCCAACTACCTTGACTACAAGAAGAGGCAAAGCACTGAAGAGCCATCACACATCACCGCAGAAGAGATGTTCTCCCACCCATTTGGAAGCTGCAACCCATGAAGGTGGCTCCAGTGGCAGCTGTGCTAAGGACCTACAAGATACTTGGAGTGGCCCCTTAGAATCATAGGAGACCACTGAGATTGAGTCCAACCTTCAGCCTAAGACGACCATGGCAATTAAACCATGAAAAGCCCTGCTGAAGTATCCCAGATGAAAGAGACAACTCCCTGCTGTCTCCCCACAACCTCCCAGCAAACTAGATGTTCCAGCCCTCTGATCATCTCTGTGGCCTTCTCTGGACCCACTCCAGCAGGTCTGTGTCTCTCTGTGTCCCATGGATGGACACAGCACTGCAGGTGAGGTCTCCCCAAAGCAGAGCAGAGGAACAGTATCCCCTCTCTCCATCTCTGGCCATGGTGCTTTTGATACACCCCAGGCTGCCATTGGCCTTCTGGGATGCCAGTGTCCATCACTGGCTCTTGTCCAGCTTCTCATCCACCAGCACCCTCAAGCCCTTCTCTATAAGGCTGCTCTCAGTCTCATCATCCCCCAGCCTGGACTGATATCAAGGGTTGCCCTGACCTAGGTCCAGGACCTTGCTCTTTGCATTATTGAACCTCATGAGGTTCTCCTCAGCCACCTCTCCAGCCTGTCCAGGTCCCTCTGGATGGTAACCATCCTGTCCTTCAGTCTTATCAGCCACAGCACTCAGCTCGGTATCATCTGCACGCTTGCTGAGGGTTCCTCATGCTCCCTGTTTATAGCATTGATGGAAATATTGAACAGCACTGGTCCCAATACAGACCCTTGAGGGACAGCACTTGTCACCTGTGAGACCTTAATTTAAACAAGTAGTTAGACACCATTCCATCTCCTGACACTAAAACTAACTGTCCTCCCTTCCCAGAGCCACGTGCAGACAGGGCATGTGCAGGCATTCAGAAACTCTGTGCTGAATACCTGCAGCAGCAGCAACAGCAACAACAAAAATCCACTTAGAAACCCTTAAGGGATCGCCAGCCTTGCTGGACAACCTCTGATAATCTGGCACTGAGAACATCCTAGAAAAGGAGATTTTTAGCCTAAAATTTGGCTAAACAATAATTTAAAATTTGAGGGGGGAAGTATCTTCTTCTGTTTGTGTTTTCAAAGAATCACAGAATCGTTTCAGTTGGGAAAGACCTTTAAAATCATCAAGTCCAACCATTCTCTAACTCTGCCCTTACCATCACATCTGTGCATCTTTTCTGGGTTTGATGAGAAGGAATTCCAGCAACCATTGTAAAAAAAAAAACAAAAACAAAAACAAAAAAAAATTACATGAATGAAAGAATATTTTACTACAGAATCACAGAATCATGTTAGGAGTTGGAAGGGACCTCGAAAGCTCATCCAGTCCAACCCCCTGCCAGAGCAGGATCGCTTCAAGCAGGTCACACAGAAACACATCCAGGAGGGTTTGGAAAGTCTCCAGAGAAGGAGACTCCACAACCTCTCTGGACAGCCTGCTCCAGGCCTCCAGCACCCTCACAGGGAAAAAGTTTTCCCTTCTGTTCCTGTGGCACCTCCTCTGCTCCAGCTGGCACCCAGTGCCCCTTGTGCTATATTTGGACATCCCTGAGCAGAGCCTGGCTCCATCCTCCCCACACTGCCCTGCACGTCTTGAACACCAGCCGTGAGGGCAGCCCTCAGGCTCCTCTGCTCCCAGCTGCAGAGCCCCAGCTCCCTCAGCCTGTCCTCACAGGGAGATGTTCCACTGCCTGCAGCAGCTTTGTGGCTCTGTGCTGGACTCTCTCAAGCAGTTCCCTGAGGTCCTTCTTGAAGTGAGGGGCCCAGAACTGGACACAATATTCCAGATGTGGCCTCACCAGAGCAGAGTAGAGGTGCAGGAGAACCTCTCTTGACCTACTAACCACAGCTCTTCCAGCATACCCCTGGATGCTCAATTTGTTTTCGTAATGGAAATAACTCACAGGGCCACCAGGCATGAAGAATTGAATTAAGAAAGAGTGACACCAACCAAGTAAGGAAGACAGAGAGACAGACAGACATGAAAACATAACACTGGTACAGGCTCCCCAGGGAGGTAGTTGAATCTCCATCCCTGGCTAAAGTGGAGGAACTGTGTTCAAAGCCTCGTTTCAGGCTTTTCCCCCAAACAGCCTCTGCAGTTTTTTTCTTTTTCTGCCAGGTCAAATTTAAAAAACTGTTACAAAAGGTTTCTGGCAAGGATAAAAAGTGAAATGATCGTGGGTGCTGATCTGGGTGTGGTGGAAACCTGTATCCAAAATAAAATTATTCTAGTGTTGCAAAATCTTTTATTGATGTACTCCTTCAGCTGAAGATTTCTTGGCCACATCCATTGTTGAGGACCTCATGAACTGTTTTGTTTTCAGGCAGCACAGCAGCATTGGTCAGTCTGGGACAGAACTCAACAACACAAGCCATGGGACCTGGCTTTTCTATAGCTCATTTACCAGAGTAAAAAGATTAGTAAAGATCTCATGTTGTGTATCCAAAGTGATAGAAATGGCTGGAAAATCTGCATGCACCAGGTAGCCTGGCCTTTTGTAAAATCATGGAATGATTAAGATTGGAAAAGCCTTCTAATATTGTTGAGTCCAACTGTCAACCCAACACCTCCATGACCACCATGTCACATGTCCCAGAGGGCCATGTCCACATGTTTTTTGACCACCTTCAGGGGTGGTGACTCCACCACCTCTCTGGGCAGCCTGTTCCAATCTCTGGCCACTCTTGCAGGAAATAAATTCTTCCCAATATTCAGCCTAAACCTCCCCAGTTTCAGGCCATAAACTCTCATCCTATCAGTTGATATTTGGGGGAATAGACTGACCCTACCTGTCTCCAACCTCCTTTCAGGGAGTTGTAGAGAGCAATGAGGTCTCCCCACAGCCTCCTCTTCTCCAGGCTAAACAATCACAGTTCCCTCAGTTGCTCCTCACCAGCCCTGTTCTCCAGACCCTTCCCCAGCTTTGTTGCCTTTCTTTGGACCTAATCCACCCCCTCAATGTCCTTCTTGGAATGAGGGGCCCCAACTGAACCATGTCTCAGCAGTGCTGTTATTAACAAGCATCACTATGCATTTTGTAGTACAATTTGTGCAATGTGCAGTTTGTTTATAAGAACCTAAGGAGGACACAGAGCTGTTGGAGTGAGTCCAGAGAAGGCAACAAAGATGATCCAAGGACTGGAGCACCTCTGCTCTGAGGACAGGCTGAGGGAGCTGGGGTTGGTCAGGAGAAGAGCTGGAGGGACCTTAGAGCTGTCTTCTGATACCTGAAGAGAACCTGCAGGAAGGCTGGAGAGGGACTTTTGATAGGAACAGGACAAGGAGGAATGGTTTGAAGCTGAGGGAGAGTAAGTTTAGACTGGATCTTAGGAAGAAGCTCTTCAGTCTGAGGGTGGTGAAACTCTGGCACAGTTGCCCAGGGGGGCTCTGGATGCCCCCTCCCTGAAGGTGTTCAAGGCCAGGTTGCATGACGCCTTGAGCAACCTGGGTGTGTGGAAGGTGTCCCTGCCCATGGCAGGGAGGTTGGAACTGTGGATGATCTTTAAGGTCCCTTCCAACCCAAACCATTATTCTATGATATGCTTTTTTTTTTTTTTTTCATGTGTGTTTATTTGTTTTAGAGGGGCAGGGGACTTCTAAGCAGGCTGGGTATTTTTTTCTGCCTGAAGAGATATACCCAGAGAGCTCCAACAAATTCAAGCCCTAAGCACAGAAAAGCTTTGTTCCAAGTTCCTTTGCTGCTGATTGATTTGGAATAGGGCTGAGAAGTTGCTTGGTGGTTTTCATTGTCTCCAGCTCTTTGTCCCACAAAATTAATCAAATTTAATGCTGCTCTTGTGCTCAGTGTTGCTACAGAGACAGAATTGGAACATTTTGCCCCAAACCAACTTCTATTCCAAGATAGATGGGTTTTTGTTATGGTAAGTTTTGAACACCTAGTAGTCAACTGCATCTATTTTCTTAGTTTTTTAAATGAAATGTGGCTGACAATTTAGTTATAAATTTAGATCTCAGAACCCCTTGAGCTGCATGTATGAAGGAGCAAACCAAAGTCTGAATCCCTTCTTGCCAGTTAAAACAGAGCATTTAATACTGTACTGGCTTAACATTTAATAGTTTAATTGTAGTGGTGCAATCCTGTTCAGTCTGACCCTGTGAGAGTCATCAAATCCTTGTTTACTCCTTGGAAAAGAAATCTTGACTTAGCCACATGGACTTACAGAATGGCTTGGCTTGGAGGGGAGCTCCAGAGGTCATCTAGTCCAACCTCCTCCACTAGATCAGGTTGCCCAGAGCCCTGTCAAGCCTCATCTTGAATATCTCCAGGGATAGGGCCCCAACCACCTCCCTGGGCAACCTGTTGCAGTGTTCCACCACCCTCATGGTGCAGAACTTGTTCCTAACATCCAATCTAAATCTGCTCTTCTCTCATTTCAAACCCTTGGCCCTCGTCCTGTCACTGCAGGCCTTTGTAAACAGTCCCTCTGCAGCCTTCTTGTAGCCCCTTCAGATACTGAAATGCTGCTCTAAGGTCTCCCTGGAGCTTTCTCTTCTCCAGGCTGAACACCCCCAGCTCCCTCAGCCTGTCCTCATAGCAGAGCTGCTCCAGCCCCCTGATCATCTTCATCAGCTTTTACTAAAGCAAGGTAGGAATAGCAGTGGGGTTTCAGTATAACTGGTAAAAATTGCATCTTTATCAACATGTATCACAACAGAAAAGAAGAAAAGTGTTTGAAAAGGAGAATTCATGGAGAAGTTTATCCTCAGCTCGAGATATTTCCAGTAGAAATGATGAACATTTTTTTGTTTGGTTGGGTTTATTGTTTGGTTGTTGATTTTGGTTTGTTGGGTTTTTTGTTTGTTGGTTGGTTGGTTTTTGTTTCCTTTGATAAGTACATTCCCTGTCCCTGGGCACACTGATTGCTTGCCTGAGTTGACTGGCACAGAAACAGTATCACAGGGATGTTATGGAGTTTAAGCTCTTAGTAGCACTTTATTTTTTGCTTTTGAATCTCTAAGTCTAAGCATGGGAATTCTTTGAATGGTAAGAATAAATGAAGAACCCACTGAGTCAGACCAATGATCCATCCAGCCTGGTGCCCTGTCTCCAATGGCAGCCACAGAGGAGGCTGCATGGGGAGCACAGGTGAGCCACTCATGTTTTGTGGTCTGTTCCCCTTGAAGACTGAGCTGCAGCCCACCAGAGGCCAGCCAGGGTAGAAGGACAGTGCTCATGGCAGTGCTCGTGGCAGGTCCTGCTGGCCATGGTAGCATGAAATGAAAATCCCTACTACCTCATTGCAGCCTGAGGAGAAGAATCAAGCACCTAAACTGCTGCAAGCACTGCTGCTATTGCCAGGAATGACATATCCTGCTACACCTAGATGGTTGTTTATCCCCTCCTTGAAAGAGAAGGAACAGAGAAAAGTCCTTCCTACTGGCTTCTGCCCTTTTCTCTTCTTGCTTCACCTTTCCCCCAAGTTCCATGGCCACACATATTTTTAACACCTCCAGGGATGGTGACTCCACCACCTCTCTGGGCAGCCTGTTCAAATCTCTGACCACTCTTGCAGCAAAAGAAATTTTTCCTAATCTCCAGCCTAACCCTCCCCTGGCACAATTTCAGGCCATTTCCTCTCATTCTGTCACCTGAAACTATGGAGAAGAGCCCAGCCCCCACCTGGCTCCAACCTCCTTTCATGGAGCTGTAGAGAGCAATGAGGTCTCCCTCAGCCTCCTCTTCTCCAGACTAAACACCCTGAGCTTCCTCAGCTCCTCCTCATCAGCCCTGTTTTCCAGACCCTTCCCCAGCTTTGTTGCCCTTCTCTGGACATGCTTCAGCACCTCAATGTCCTTCTTGGAGTGAGATCCATTCATGAAGCATTAATATATGTCACCTCAGTTTTCGATAGCAACTTGTTCTAGATGGCCAAAAAAATCAACACCATATTTAAAACAAAGATCTTCAGATGGTTCCTTTTTTGTTGTGGTTGTTATTCTATTTCCTGAGAGTCTCCAGATAAATGTAATTAACTACAGGATTCCCCAAGAACATGAAAGGAAGGAACACTTAAAAAATGTATTCATCAGGACGATTTAATTAGCGTTACAAAGGAGAAGGAAAACAATGAACTTTGTCAGTGGGAATATGACTCTTTCCTAAGCAGATCTTTGAAGAAGGTGCTCGTTAGCATACTGCTATATTTTGCCCAGGAGCACTCCAGCCAGGCTTATTCAAGTGTCATTAATATTTGAAAATATATGGCAAAAAAAAAGTAACTTTAATTATAGGGCTGGATTATTTGAAAATTAAAAGGCTGCCTTTAGCTGTACTAAAAGAGCACTCAGAGGAGACCTTGTGAGAATCTTATTTCTCCTTAAATCCCACAAGATGGAATCAATTTCTTTTTTAATTAATAGCTTATTTGCCAGTCATTTACAATTCAGTGCGTAGCCTTGACTGTTAGCACCTCTAAATATTCATTCCTCACAGTGGGTAAATTATTTCCCAATATCAGGGAAAGGTCTGTGGCACAGGATCTATTTGTGAGCCAGAGATGGCTTTGGGAATCGATCCAAGTGGCACATTACCCTATGAGAATCATAGAATTGTTTCAGTTGGAAAAGCCCTCTGAGATCATTCAGTCCAGCCATCAACCCAACACCTCCATGGCCATTAAACCCTGTCCCCAAGTGCCATGGCCACATGTATCTTGAACAACTCCAGGGATGGGGACTGCACCACCTACCTGGGCAGCCTGTTCCAATCTCTGACCCTTGCAGCAAAGCAATTTTTCCTCATCTCCAACCTGAGCCTTCCCTGCACAGTTTCAGGCCATTTCCTCTCCTTCTATCACCTGAGACTAGAGAGAAGACACCAACCCCCACCTCACTGCTGCCTCCTTTCAGGGAGCTGTAGAGAGCAATGAGGTCTCCCCTCAGCCTCCTCTTCTCCAGACTAAGCAGCCCCAGTTCCCTCAGCTGCTCCTCACCAGCCCTGTTCTTCGACCCTTCCCCAGCTTTTTTGCCCTTCTCTGGACACACTCCAGCCCCTCAATGTTCTTCCTGGAGTGAGGGCCCCAAAACTGAGCACAGGATTTGAGGTGCAGCCTCACCAGTACTGAGTAGCTTTGTCTGTTTGTAGCATGGATTATTTCTTAATAATTCCTACATTTGTCAGCAGTGTGGGCATGGGTATGTGGCTGAAGGACATAAAGGGATGTTTATTAGAGAACTCCTTCTTCCTTAGGATCTCCCGTTTCATGTCTTCCATACTCAGCTGTTCTGCATCCAATAATCCCAACTCTTTCCTCTGCCCCACAGTTAAAACAGAGCCCTGCTGCCAAGAGGTGTGAAAGGATGGCAAACCCACACAGCTATGCTTCAGCTCCAGCTACAGGAGGGGTGGAGTTGCTGCTGTGAAGGAACAGCACCTTGAGAGGAGTGCAGGTTATACCCTGCATCAAAACACGGGCCTGCTTCTCTCAATGCTTATGTTAGCAAACATAATTAATTGGCTTACAGAATGTGAGGCCCCAGCAAAGGAAGTTCAGGCAAGCAGCACTGCAGCCAAGGCTTAGCAAAGAAGCTTTCAGATTTGCAGAGCCTGCTGGCACTTCCCGAAGCGGTGTCGCCAACGTCAGCCGGGTGGGTGCCACTGAAAACACAGCAGGGTAAATACTGAAAGGTCAGCTCCCCTTTTGTGCCAGTGGTGTGTGCCTGTTCCTCAGCCCTCCTGCTCCACACAGACCCATATCTGTATGTGTGCAAACATACATCCTTACACTGCTGCCAGTGTCTGCTGCTCCTAAAGCACCAATATTTATATATGCAAAGCAGCCGGTTTCAGAGGGGATGGACTGCAGGATTTCTGCTCTGCAGTTCACAGAATCACAGAATGCTAGGGGTTGGAAGGGACCTCCAGAGATCATCAAGTCCAACAGATCACCCAACCCTATCTAATCAACAAGACCATGGCACTAAGTGCCTCATCCAGGCTCTTCTTAAACACCTCCAGGGACATTGACCCCACCACCTCCTTGGGCAGCCCATTCCAATGGCCAATCTCTCTTGCTGGGAAGAACTTCTTTCTAAGATCAAACCTAAACTTTCCCCTGCACAGCTTGAGACTGTGTCCTCTTGTTCTGGTGCTGGTTGCCTGGGAGAAGAGCCCAACCCCCACCTGGCTACAACCTCCCTTCAGGTAGTTGTAGACAGCAATGAGGTCTCCCCTGAGCCTCCTCTTCTCCAGGCTAAACACCCCCAGCTCCCTCAGCCTCTCCTCACAGGGCTGTGCTCCAGACCCCTCCCCAGCCTTGTTGTCCTTCTCTGGACACATTCCAGCATCTCAACATCTTTCTTGAATTGAGGAGCCCAGAACTGGACACAGTACTCAAGGTGTGGCCTAACCAGTGCTAACAGGCTCCCCAGGGGGGTTGTGAAGTTTCCTTTTCTGGAGACTTTCAAAACTCACCTGGATGCATTCCTGTGCAGACCACCCTAAGTGATCCTGCCCTGGCAGGGGCTTTAGACCTGATGATCTCTTGAGGTCCCTTCCAACCTCTGTTATACTGTGACACTCTGATACTGTGAGTACAGGGCAAAATAACTTCCCTGCTGGCCACACTATTCCTGATCCAGGCCAGGATGCCATTGGCCTTCTTGGCCACCTGGGCACACTGCTGGCTCATGTTCATCCTACTGTCAACCAGTATCCCCAGGTCCCTTTCTGCCTGGCTGCTCTCCATTGCCCTCATCCTATCCTTGGGCATCACTGAAAAGAGCCTGGCTGCATTCTCCTCTCAGAGAGTTGTAGACATTGATCAGATCCCCTCTCAGCCTTCTCTTCTCCTGACTAAACAGCCCCAGGACTCTTGTCTTTCCTTCATAAAAGAGATGCTTCAAGCCCTTCATCATTCTCAGAGCTCTCCATTCCTTCTTGCCTTGTGAAATGAGATAAAGGAACAGGTCTTTCCTGATGTGGATGAGAGCTTAGGAATCTGGTTATCCTTGCAGTAGTAGCTAGTCAACCTGAGAATAGATTTTATGAAGGCCTGTGACCTTTTTGACCAGTCCTGCTGAGCATGCTATAAAATTCAGTGCGACCAAGTGGAAGCAACAATGTTTGCTCAAAGTTTGCTTCCTTGGGAAAAGAAATTCCCTGTGGCTTCAGTTTGGTTGCTGCCATGCAAGAAATGCACTGACTACAGAGGAGTTGTGAAATGTTCAAACTGCAAGAAGGTTGCTGGAATCACAACCTGCATCTTGAGGGGACAGGGACTTAGAAGGCTTCCTCCTATTCTTCTGGCACACAATCAAAGAGGATGCCAAGGAAGCTGTGGCTGGCACAGCATAATTGTGCAGCTGAGCCACTGGGGACCTGGGGTGAATGGCAGGCAGGTTGTCATCCAAAAGAAAAATGGCACTTGGAAGATACATTTTAAGAGAAAGATACAGGAAAATTTTCTGTGTTTTGAAGTCTTTATTATCAAACCAGTTCATTTTCTCCCCATACCTCTCAAGCCACAGTCCTCTGACTGCAGCCCAGCACACAGCTGCCTTCTGGGCTGTGTGAGGGTACTGCTGGCTCAAGAGGAGCTCAAAACCTTTTTTTTTTCAGGGCTGCTCTCAACCCACTCTGAACCCAACCTGTGGTGGTGACCCACCTGACAGTGGGCAAATTCTACCTCTCTATGCTTTCTCTCCTCAGCCAGGTTTTCCCTTCAGAATCACTTCCTGACATCAGGACCACCCATTCCTTGACATAGGATAAAGCTTTGGAAAAATGATCTATCAGCGAGGCTCACAGCTACCCCTAACTAATCATTAGCAACATAACTGACATTTCTAAGGGTCCCAAAATATGAGTTAGAGAAAAAATGCTCTGAGGGAGCTATAGAATGCAGTATTTCCAGATGTAGAATAAATAGCATGGTTCCTTTAGAAAAAAAAAAGAAAAAAAAATGCTAGGAGAGCAGTTTTCTTCCAAGATTTTAAGACAGATTAAGGGGCAAAGGCACAGAAAGGAAACAGTGTTAAGTGTAGGGAAGATGGTTTGGCATGGATAATGTCTACAGAGATTGGTGTAAGGAAACTAAAGTCTATGTCCTGCTCATTTTAAAGAGTTTCTGTAAGAATCCTTAAATAGGATGTATACATTTCTGTGTGTGGCAGCCAGGTTGGATGGGGCCTTGAGCAACCTCAAAGGAGGTGCTGGGGCTGTTCAACCTGGAGAAGAGAAAGCTCCAGGGAGACCTTAGAGCACCCTTCCAGTACCTGAAGGAGGCTACAAGAAAGCTGGGGAGGGACTTTTCACAAGGGCTTGTAGTGACAGGACGAGGGACAATGACTTTGAGCTGGAAGTGAGCAGATTTAAGACTGGAGATAAGGAAGAAATTCTTTCTAGTGAGGGTGGTGAAACACTGGAACAGGATGCCCAGGGAGGCTGTGGCTGCCCTCACCCTGGAGGTGTTCAAGGCCAGGCTGGATGAGGCCTTGAGCAACATGGGCTGGTGCAAGGTGTCCCTGCCCATGGCAGTGGTGTTTGTAACTAGATGGTTGTTAAGGTCCCTTCCAACTCAAACCATTCAATGATTCTGTGGTTTAAAATATCCAAGTGAAAATATTTGTGTTCTGTTTCACAATTCCCATATCCAATTGTTCATCTAGCTTCCATACCTTGCCAGGCTGCTGATCACAATACAGTAGGCTTTGGACCTCTGCTGATTCAGTGTTTGCCCTCCTGGTACCTTTGGTAACACAAGCTAAGGCAAGCTGCATGCATGTCCTGTCTTAGTGGAAAACATCCAGTCGTGCTGGAAAACCCTCAAGAAGGCCATCTGGCAGTTCAGATCTTGTGAACAACCATCTCTTCTTGATAGAGCCTTTAAAAAATGCCCAGACAGGACATTTTGAAGCATTTCCAGAGGGCTTGGATAAATATCCCATGCCCATTTAGATACCATCAACTGAACACAAGGAATACACTGAGTTGAACAGTAAGGTATGGATTCAACACCATACCCTATACTTTGGAACTTACAGGCCTCTTTTGTCAAATCCCAATTTTATTTTATTTTTTCTCCAGTTAGCCCTTTCCAAGTATTTCCCATCATTTGCTCCGCCACAGTATTGTTCCAGCCATTTGTTGCCTGCCAGAAGGATTTTTCTCTTTCATTTCACAGCTTTCTTTTCTTTTATTTTTTTTGAGCCTGGACATTTCTTCCCTCTTGCCTTTTTAATGCTCACTGTCCTTTTGCTTTCATTCTCAGAACAGGGCAGGGAGTTGTTTCACTGTTTTTCTTTCCCTCAGTTCTTCAGCAATTGTTTTCTCTTTCCATGCTGTTATTTTATCATAGAATCATAGAATGCATTGAGTTGGACCTTAAAGATCATCTAGTTCCTCTCCCCTCCTAGCATGGACCTTGACCAAGTTGCTCAAGGTCCCATCCAACCTGGCTTTCAGCACCTTCAGGTTTGGAACCTCAACATCTTCTCTGGGCAGCCTGTTGCAGTGCCTCACCACCCTCACAGGGAAGAATTTCCTCCTGATGTCTCATTTAAATGAAGCTTCTTCCATGTTGAAGCCACTACCCAGAGCCAGAACTCTAGTTTTGCATCATTGACTTTTTTCCATACCTACAAGAATTTAGACATTGGAATAACTCCCAAGGGAGGTGGTGGATTCCCCTACATTAGACAGTTCCAAGGCTCAGCTTGACAGGGTGCTGGACCATCTCACTTAAACTACAACCTCACCCTGAAAGGTTGGACTAGATGATCCTCGAGGTCCCTTCCAATCTGGTATTCTATGAACCTGTGAATTTTCCTCCAGGTCAGGGCTGTACTATGGTTGGTAGTTCCTAAAAGTACCACTCTTGTCTCTGGCTGTCACTCTTCCTTCCTGGGGTGCTGAATAAGGCACCTCATTTGCATTTATTAGTTAGTGTCACTTCTCTGCCTTTTTACTCTGCCTTTCTGTCTTCTTTTAGAAGGTTTTTAAATGAAATCTTCTCCTGTCCTTTCGTTACTTATTGATGTTTTCATGGGGGAAGAATGGTTTGCAGCCTTCTCACAAAGCAGAGGCCAGTCATTTCAATAGCCCCATTTAGTCTTATCAGGAATCAAAGAAAGTATCCACAGAGCTGCTGCAGGCAGTGGAACATCTCCCTGCTGAGGACAGGCTGAGGGAGCTGGGGCTCTTGAGCTTGGAGCAGAGGAGCCTGAGGGCTGCCCTCATTCCTGTTGATAAAGATGTGCAGGTTTACATCTGAGACTGAGCACAGGCACCATCAGCAGCTTTACAATTCTCATCCAGACCAAAACAATCTGTAGACTGAACTACAAAAGCGGGCCATACTAGTAGAAGGTTGCCTAGTATTGTTGAGGGGCTGGATGTGAGGCAAGTGGACAGTGAGTACAAATGAGGAAATGATTTGAAAAACAGAAGATTTCAGGGCTTGTACGAAGGCAGAGGTGAACTTTTCCAGACTGCAGCTCTGAATTCCCTTGCATACAGCTTACTGGCTCTTGACAAATTATAGGTTCAGATGTTAGGAAGCAGTCGGACAGAACTGCCTTCTGTCACTGAGGTTGTACATGCTACCCTTTGGCTGCTGTCCCTACCACAAGATGAGGCTGCATGTGTAAGTAGTGAAAAAGACAGGCTGGGCAGTGAAGACAAACAGTAATCACCACTGCAGCCACAGCCCCACCGTGGTGCAACCACAAAACTAGCATTCATAAAACAACTAAGTTCAAGAAGCACCCTGAGCTGCAAACCAGGCTTTTCAGAGGCTAGAGGTGTTAAACAGCAGTGTGAGCCTTCCACAGGAGGAAGAAGTGATATCTCAGAGGCTAAAATACTTTGATGATCCCAGCTTTGAGGGCATATGGCACCGTAAGGTAACCCTTTGGCTTTGCTGGCTTCAGCTCTGAAACTGATGTAAAAGAGTGGTTCTTTAAAAAAAACACTTTGCATGTAATTTCTGTGTCTGAGGTAAACAAACTTTTACTAGGGGAGTAGCTGCACCAGCTGACACTGAAAGTTCTCTCACTTTCCCAGAGGCCCTGTGTATAGGACTGCACATACTGGGTCATGTATCAGAACAATCAGGGGAACACAGGGTCCTCCAAGGCCCTTAGCTGTGTGTAATGTCCCTCAGGATGCAGCATATAGAATGGTATCCTAGAATCATAGAATGGTTTGGGTTGGAAGGGACCTTAAAGATCATCTCACTCTAACTCCCCTGCCATGGGCAGGGACATCTCTCACTAGACCAGGTTGCTCAAGGCCTCATCCCTGAGCTATCCTCTGTGTTTTCTCTGAGAAAAGATCCTAGTTTTACACACAATATTTCCAATTTCTCTTCCACAAAGGACCATGTGGTCTCTGAGAAAGTCCTTAAAGAAATGATGCCTGAGTGGAGATAGTTAAAGCATCCCTGACAGCACCAGCATTTTAGGACTGGGGAAAGATTGTCCCTGAGCTTTTGCTGTGTCTCAGGATCACAGAATCATAGAATTGTCAGGGTTGGAAGGGATGTCAAGGATCATCCAGTTCCAATTCCCCTGCCATGGGCAGGGACACCTCGCACTGGATCAGGTTGCTCAGAGCCACATCCAGCCTGGCCTTAAAAACCTCCAGGGATGAGGCTTCCACCACCTCCCTGGGCAACCTCTTCCACTGTCTCACTACCCTCACGGTGAAGAACTTCTCCCTAACATCCAATCTGAATCTCCCCATTTCTAGTTTTGTTCCATTCCCCCTAGTCTTATCATTACCTGACACCCTAAAAAGTCCCTCCCCAGCTTTCTTGTAGCCCCCTTCAGGTACTGAAAGGCCACAATAAGGTCTCCTTGGAGCCTTCTCCTCTCCACACCCAATGTGTAGCAGAGAATCCAAACTACATCATAAAATTGATAGAATGGTTTAGGTTGGAAGGGACCATAAACATCATTAAGTTTCAAATCCCCCCTGCCATGGGCAGGTTGTGGAATATGTAAGCTATTAACATGAAATATAAAATATTCTAAACCCATAATCTTTTTTTAATATAAAAATTTCAGCCAAACTATTTACAATTCCACTTTGAAAGGTTCTGGTCCTCGGTCATGGTGTTCTATGCACAAAACAGGTGGTGATTAACAGTTGAAAGCGATTTAGAACAAGAGAAGTTTAATACCAATTATAAAAGTCCTGGAAGGAAAGCAGGCTGCAAATGCAGGAGTGGTCACAAGTGGGACCCCTCGGCTCAAAAGTGAATCAAAGGAAGGAGAACTTTGCTCTGTCCAGAGGCACTTGGGGGAAGCATTGCTGGATTGCTGAGAAGAGCTTTTCCCTCTGCCAAGGGTTGGTAGCCCCGAGCATGGGTCGAGCTGCTCAGGCTTGCCTTGGTAGTCAGCAGCAGGTCAGTCTGGAGCTGCAGAGGGACCTTGCCAGGCAGGATAGAGATGGGCAGAGTCCAAGGGCATGACATTTAACTCGGCTAAGTGCCAGGTTCTACCCATTGACCACAACTACCCCATGCAGTGCTACAGAGTGGGGACAGAGTGGCTGCAGAAGAGGAGGCTCAGGGGAGACCTTCTTGCTGTCTACAACTACCTGAAGGGAGGTTGTAGCCAGGAGGGGGTTGGTCTCTTCTCCCAGGCAACCAGCAACAGAACAAGAGGACACAATCTCAAGCTGTGCAGGGGGAAGTTTAGGCTTGATCTCAGAAAGAAGTTCTTCCCAGCAAGAGAGATTGGCCATTGGAATGGGCTGCCCAAGGAGGTGGTGGGGTCGATGTCCCTGGAGGTGTTTAAGAAGAGCCTGGATGAGGCACTTAGTGCCATGGTCTTGTTGATTAGTTAGGGTTGGGTGTTCAGTTGGACTTGATGATCTTGGAGGTCTCTTCCAACCTGGCTGATTGTGTGATTCTGTGTGATTCACAGTTGTAACGAGCTCCCTGGTGAGACAGGACATAGAGCATGCAAGGACCGTAGAGGAGGAGCTTCTGGTCCACCAAAACTACCACTCTGTGCAATTTCTAGACCCATTTGTGACCCAATCAGCAGAACCAGCCAGGTGATTTTAACCTCTGGCTATGAATTTGCCCTAATATGGTGGGGTTCACCTGGAGTTACAGACATGGGCAGAGGATGAGGTACATGTGGACATGTGTACTTTGGTTTCTTCGGCCAGAGGTGACCGGAGGAGCCCTGGCCATCTCCAGTTCTCCAGGTGGGCTGGCATCTGGATCTTTTGTCTGCCTTCCTACCAAACCCCTATCTCCAGCAGCAAGGGGGGAGGGTGAAGGGGGCTTGTACCCCAACCTGCCTGGCTGCTTATGTGCCCCCACAACAGAGCAGGGACCCCTCCCATCAGCCCAAGATGCTCAAGGCCCCATGCAACCTGTCCTTGGACACCTCCAGGGAGGGGACATCCACAACCTCCCTGTGCAACCTGTTCCAGGGTTTCCCCACCCTTGCTGTAAAGAATTTCTTCCTAATCTCCAGTCTCAGTCTCCCCTCTTCCATCTCCAAGTCATTGCCCCTTGTCCTATCATTACAAGCCTCTGCAAAAAGTCCTGCCCTAGCTTTCTTGTAGGCCCCCTTCAGAGAGTGGACAATGCCAACAGTTTCTTGTGGGCTCAAAGTGAGTTGATAAATTCACAGAGGAATAATGTACCCAAAGAGATCAAGCACAGATTTATTTCTCCTGCCTGAGCAAGCACATGAGCCACAGCTTGCCAAAACCTGGGGAATGATCTCTGGGTGTGCACATGGTTGTCTTGCTCTTATGTTCCTCCTCAAGCAGCCATGCTTGCCATATCCAGAGATGAAGTAATGAACTAGAGCTGTCTCTCTCTTCTTTATTTCCTGCACATGGCACAGTTAAAGTTTAGATACTCAAAATGGAGGAGAAAAAGTAGGGAAAGTAATTGCATCATAAAAGTCTAATGTGATGTTGATTTCTGGAGAGCACTGCAGGAGCCATGCAAGGAGGCAATGAGGCAGAGGTTAGTCACTGCTTGAGAGCAAACCCTCTCCCTGAAATGCTCATGGCTAATCATGGAGATTATTTACTCTTGGCTCATGATAGTGATTTGGCATTTGACCAGTGAGCAATTCCCTGATCAGGAGGGAGCTTTGCTTCCTGATTAAATGGATAACAAACATTTCAAGCAGATGTTCAACATAAATGCAAACCACTAATCAGTTCCTTTCTAAAATGAAATTATCATGGAGTCAACAAATCACTCCTGTCTGTAGCAATTCTCATATTGTATTATATTATTTTTCACAGCTTACAGGGAGCTGTGAAAGTGATGGGTCAATTGCACAGATGCTCCTTAGCAGCCCAAATACTTGCTGGCAATAGCTGGTTAGATCAGATGGATAAAATGAAAGGGACAACCTGGTTTGACATTAAAGGATATCTGTGTCTCCCTGTCACGGTCTGAGCTAGACCAGAACTGACTCTGGTCAGGGCTGACCCTTCCCAGCTCAGTCCCTGCTCAGGGTCAGCACTTTCTGCAGCTCAGGGGCTGCTACTAGCAGTGAGAATGTGATGGGAGAGCTCCTGCCAAGGTCTGGGCTGCAGACCAAGGGCACTCTCTTGTTTTCTCTGAGAAAAGATCCTAGTTTTACACACAATATTTCCAATTTCTCTTCCACAAAGGACCATGTGATCTCTGAGAAAGTCCTTAAAGAAACGATGCCTGAGTGGAGACGGTTAAGGCATCTCTGACAGCACCAGCATTTTAGGACTGGGGAAAGATTGTCCCTGAGCTTTTGCTGTGTCTCAGGATCATAGAGTCATAGAATTGTCAGGGTTGGAAGGGACCTCAAGGATCATCCAGTTCCAATTCCCCTGCCATAGGCAGGGACACCTCGCACTGGATCAGGTTGCTCAGAGCCACATCCAGCCTGGCCTTAAAAACCTCCAGGGATGAGGCTTTCACCACAGCCTCCCTGGGCAACCTGTACCAGTGTCTCACCACCCTCACTCTAAAGAATTTCTTCCTCATCTCCAGTCTCAATCTCCCCTCTTCCAGCTCAGCCCCATTGGCCCTCATCCTGTCACTACAAGCCCATGTCTAAAGTCCCTACACAGCTCTTCTGGAGCCCCTTCAGGTACTGGAAGGCAGCTCTAAGGTTTCCTCGGCGCCTTCTCTTTCTCCAGGCTGAACAGCTCAAAGTCCCCCAGCCTGTCCTCACAGGGGAGGTTCTCCAGCCCTCTGATCTCCTTCTTGGCTTCTTCTGGACCTGTTCCATCTCAAAAACTGTTATTTTTATAAAACATTATATTTCAAAACCAGTAAAAAGAACATCTTTGCAGGAGTGGTTTGACAGCAGTGACAAAAACCCAGCATGTAGGAATGTGGAGTCTCCTTCTCTGGAGACTTTCAAAAGAGCCACCTGGATGAGATTCTGGGCAATCTGCATTAGGTGACCCTGCTTTAGCATGGGGTTGGTCTGGATGATTTCTGGAGGTCCCTTCCAACCCCCACCATGCTGTGATTCTGTATTTTTCTCTTCACCACCAGGCAGGTAACACAACTGTTTGCAACTAAAGGACAGCAGTGACACAAGACTGATTCATCAATTAGCTATAACAGTATCCAGGCTAAAAATACAGGGTTTTAACCAGAAAAATCAGGGTGTCAGGCAGGGTTTTAGTAAAGGATCTGGGGGAAAGCTTGAATATTTGAACCCAGGGTCTCAGCAGTTTCTGAAAGGAGCTCTATGACCTTGCATTATTCCAGGTTTCTGCACTAAGAAAGGGTCCCTTTCAGCCTTTTTAAGGTAAGACTGATGTCTTCTAATCAAAGGGGAAACTATCAGTGAGCTTCATTTCTTCTGAGAAATCTACCAGCTGATACTGTCAGCAGTGACATTCTGGCAGGACAGAAGAGTCATGTGTACAAATACTCTGCAGATTCTGGTCTCAGTTATGTCTAGATCAGCTGGTGTGGAGCTGAGGACAGCAGCACTGATCTGGAGAGCAAGACTGGTTGCAGCAAGTACCTCAAAGCACAGGCATGGACAACACCTGGACATCTTGAAAAAGAGTGAGGGTTTTTTAGAGTGTGTGGCTAAGTGCCAGCTCCTCCACCTGGGTCTCAACAAACCCATGGTGAGCTGCAGACTGGTGAATGTGTGGTTGGAAAGCTGCAGCTTGGAGAGGGACCTGGGGGTGTTGGGTGAGAGTTGCCTGACCATGAGCCAGCAGTGCCCAGGTGGCCAAGAAAGCCAAAGGCATCCTGGCTTGGGTCAGAAGCAGGGTGGGCAGCAGGGACAGGAGGTGACCATCCCCTGTGCTCAGCACTGGGGAGGCCACACCTGGAGTGTTGTGTTCAGCTCTGAGCCCCTCACTGCAGGAAGGACATTGAGGGGCTGGAGGGGATCCAGAGAAGGGCAATGAGGCTGGAGAAGGGCCTGGAGCCCCTGGGCTGTGAGGAGGGGCTGAGGGAGCTGGGGGTGTTCAGTGTGGAGAAGAGGAGGCTGAGGGGAGACCTCATTGCTCTCTACAGCTGCCTGAAGGGATATTTCTACTTGACAGAATCCACAGCTCCTCCCATCTTGGGTTTCTCTGGTGGTAGGAGGCAACAGAGCATGCTGAGCACTTAGCACAGCTCACCCTTCTTGGAGGGTGTAAATCAATTAGCTGCTGAGGGAGCAACCTGAGGCATGGCTGTAAAATGAAGGAGAGGACAAATATGGTTCTCCCAATTTAGATCTTAGGATGCTGATGGTTGGGAGTTTTTTTCTTTGCATTTTTTGCTGGCTTTGTGTTTTGTTTTGTTTGGTTTTCCTGCTCAGCTCTGCAGTGCAGCAAGCTGTTTGTTTGCAGTTCTGGTTAACAGTAGCAATGCATCTGAGATGTAAATGTTTCCAAACAGGAGGCTCGTTCTGAGCAGTGATGAATTCCTTCAGCTCCTAGGATCATCAGAGGTCTGATTTCATAGAATCAGTCAGGGTTGGAAGGGACCACAAGGCTCATCCAGTTCCAACCCCCCTGCCATGGGCAGGGACACCTCACACTGGATCAGGCTGGCCAGAGCCTCATCCAGCCTGGCTGCAAACACCTCCAGGGATGGGGCCTCAACCACCTCCCTGGACAACCCATTCCAGGCTCTCACCACTCTCATGGGGAAGAACTTCTTCCTCATATCCAGCCTGAATCTTCCAGCTTTATTCCATTCCCCCCACTCCTATCACTACCTGATAGCCTAAAAAGTCCCTCCCCAGCTTTCTTGGAGCCCCCTTCAGATACTGGAAGGCCACAAGAAGGTCACCTCAGAGCCTTCTCTTCTCCAGACTGAACAGCCCCAACTCCTTCAGTCTGTCCTCATAGGAGAGGTGCTCCAGCCCTCTGCTCATCCTGGTGGCCCTTCTCTGGACACCTTCCAGCATGTCCATATCCCTCTTGTAATACAGGCTCCAGAGCTGGACACAGTACTCCAGATGGGGTCTCACCAGAGCTGAGCAGAGGAGGAGAATCCCCTCCCTGGCCCTGCTGGCCACACTTCCCCTGATGCAGCCCAGGCTCTGCTTGGCTTTCTGGGCTGCAAGTGCACATTGACAGCTCCTGGTGAGCTTCTCATCCACCAGCACCCCCAAGTCCCTCTCCTCAGGGCTGCTCTCCAGCCAGTCCCTGCCCAGCCTGGATTTGTGCCTGGGATTGCCTCAACCCATATGCAGGACCCTGCACTTGGTCTTGTTGAACCTCATGAGGCTGGCTTGTGCCCTTCTCTCCAACCTGTCCAGGTCCCCCTGGATGGATCCCTTCCCTCCAGCCTGTCTGCTGCACCACACAGCTTGGGGTCAGCAGCAAACTTGCCGAGGGTGCACTCAGTGGCAGGTATTAGCTAGTTGTGCTGATCAGCATTAATTAAGGTTTGCTGGGGATACAATTCTGAACACTCTCCCTTCCAGACGACTCCCTCTGCTGAGTAATGGCTATTTTCCTGGGTAAACTCTGCCAAGGCTGGGATCTTAGCAAAGCATTTAAGGCTCTAAAAAGCAGCATTTACTCATGTGAATTATGCCATTTTAGAGCAAAAGTTCCAGGGTGCTGCTCACATTATTAAGAAGTGCAGATTGTGCCTCATGAGGACAGCCATTAATAAATAAATGTTAAACTATAAATACCTGGACACATTTGGGATCATGGCATCGTTTTGGTTGGAAAAGACCTCGAAGATCATCCAGTCCAGCCATTAATGCTGCAATGCAGAGTTGGTTGTGGGTTTGTTTTCTTTTTAATGTAGTAATAATTTCGCTTGCTGATAAATGCTCTTAATGAAAGCCTTCAGACCAGCACTGGAAGAGTTTTGCTTGATACAAGTGGAAAAATTCTGTGTGTTAAGCTGATGGGAGGGTCATTCAAGGCCATCAGGCTGTGTTTGAGTGGCTCTTTGTATAAACGAGAGCCATTCAACAGGAGGAAAATACAAATGGCACTCCCATCATCAAGAAAGTCAAAATATTGAAGGCTTTCAGGTTATGTTTGCATTATATTGGTTCTTCTGAGGGAAGAGTGCTGCTTGTTGAAGGAGAACACAGGGCCTGTGACATGGGGGAGACATTTTTTAATGCTTCTGTATGTAAAAGCCCAGGTACGTTGTGAAACACATTCAAATGCAAAGTAAAATATCCTTTATTTTAGAGTCATGGAATTGGTTGGGTTGGAAAAGACCTGTAAGATCATGGAGTCCAACCCTTCTCTAACCCTGCCAAGGCTGGGGCTAAGCCATGGCCCTCAGCATCACATCTCTGCCTTTTTGAAACACCTCCAGGGATGGGGATTCAACCACAGAATCACAGAATCACAGAGTCACAGAATCACAGAATGTTAGGGGCTGGAAGGGACCTCGACAGATCCTCCAGCCCAACCCCCCTGCCAGAGCAGGATCACCTAGAGCAGATCACACAGGAACTCATCCAGGTCTTGAATATCTCCAGAGAGGGAGAGTCCACAACCCCCCTGGGCAGCCTGTTCCAGTGTTCTGTCACCCTTACAGGGAAACAATTTTTCCTCCTGTTTCCATGGAACTTCCTATGCCTCAGCTTCCACCACTGCTCCTTGTGCTGGCATTGGGCATCACCCAGCAGAGCCTGGCTCCAGCCTCTGGGCACTCCCCCTGCACATCTTTATCAACAGCAATGAGGTCATCCTCAGGCTCCTCCTCTCCAAGCTACAGAGCCCTCAGCTCCCTCAGGCTCTCCTCATAAGGAAGATCTTCCACTCCCTTAATCCACCTCCCTGGGTAGTCTGTTCCAGTGGTTGAGAACCCTTTCAGGAAGAATTTTCTTCTAATATCCAACCTAAACCTCCCCTGGTGCAACCTGACTGCCATTTCCTCTTGTCCTGGCACTTGTTGCTGGAAAGAAGAGACCAACCCACCTGGCTCCAGCCTCCTTCCAGGGAGTTGTAGAGAGCCAGAAGGTGCCCCCTGAGCCTTCTTTTCTCCAGACTAAACACCCCCAGTTCCCTCAGCTGTTCCTCCCCAGCCCTGTTCTCCACGCCCTTCCCCAGCTTTGTTGTCCTTTCTCTGGACCTGCTCCAGCCCCTCAATGTCTTCCTTGTACTGAGGAGCTCAAAACTGAACCCAGGACTCAGGGTGTGGCCTCAAGGAAGACATTGAGGGGCTGGAGCAGGGAACAATCAGTTCTCTGCTCCTGCTGGCCACACCATTGCTGATCCAAGCTAGGATGCTGGTGGCCTTCTTGGCCACTTGGGCACACCCTGGCTTATCTTCAGCCAGCTGGTGATCAACACTCCCCTCCCCAGCCTTTCTCTGCTGGGCACTTTCCGTCTGCTCTGCCCCAAGCTTGCCCTTCTTCGTGCCCTTAGTTTGCAAAGTGGTGATGCCTTTATTCAGGTGACAATTTTTCCACTGCACAGCAGAAACCTGCCTGAACAAGAAGTCTCTTTGTTATGTTCAGCAGAAGCTGACGAAGTGTGTTGTAAAGCAGAGGATTGTTTACAGAGAACCATGAAGCCCTGCTCCCTCTAATTTCAGCTCTCACTGCCAGCCTTTCCACCTTTCCAGACTTCAGCTTCCTTCTCTGTCCCTGCTCTTAGACAGAGGGGAAATTGTGACAAATGCCAGGATTCTAAAAGAAAGAGAAGTCCAATTCCCTCCTCAGGTGTTGAATAGGAAGGGGGTTAAAATCCAATGTAGGCAAGGCAAGGCAGGGCAGGGCAAAGGAGAGCAGGGCAGGGCAAAACAAGGGAGGGCAGGGAAGTGCAGGGCAAGAAAAGGCAGAGGAAGGCAAGGCAGGGCAAGGCAGGGCAGAGCAGGGCAAGGCAAGGCATAGCAAGGGCAAGTCAAGGCAAGGCAGGGCAGAGCAGGGCAAGGCAAGGCATAGCAAGGGCAAGTCAAGGCAAGGCAGGGCAGAGCAGGGCAAGGCAAAGCAGGGCAAGGGAAGGCAAGACAGGGCAGAACAAGGCAAGGCAGGGCAAGGCAGGGCAGAGCAGGGCAAGTCAAGGCATAGCAAGGGCAAGTCAAGGCAAGGCAGGGCAGAACAAGGCAAGGCAGTGCAAGGCAGGGCACAGAAGGGCAGGCTAGGGCAGGGCAAGGCAAGGAAATGCAAGACAAAGCAGAGCAAGGCAAGGCAATGAAGGCCAGGGGATGGCAAGGCAGGGCAATGCAGAGCAGGGAAAGGCAAGGCAGGCCTACAGGTGCCTGAGGAACTCTACAAACCCCTACAGAACTCTAAAGACCCCTGCAGACATCTACAGAGCCCTGCAGTCCCCTACAGACACCTGCAGAACACCGCAGACCTCTACAGACTTCTACAGACCCTTACAGACCCTTGCAGACCCCTTGAGATGTCTACAGACCCCAGCAGATGCCTACAGACACCTCCAGACCTTTCACATACCCCTGCAGATGTGTACAGACCCCTGCAGATCCCTATAGACCCCTGCAACCCTCTACAAACCCCTGCAGACCCCAACAGAGTCCTCCAGACCTCTACAGACTCAAACAGACCACTACAGACTACTACAGACACTTACAGAACCCCGGAGAGCCCTACAGACCTGGAGAGACCTTTAACAGACCCCTGCAGCCCCTAGCAGACCCCTGCAGAACTCTACAGACCACTGAAGAACTCTACAGACTACTGCAAACCCCTACAGACCACTGCAGAGCTCTACAGATCCCTACAGACACTTCCAGACCCTTACAGAATTCTACAGACCCCTGCAGACCTCTACAGAATAGACACAGTGCAAAGCATTGGGGGTAGTCCCAGATTTCTTTTTCCTAATGGTGTGTTCCCAGGAGAGAGTCAAAAATGATGCTTAGAATTGTGGGCTAGCACTTTCCTGGCAGGAGTTGCAACCATTCCTAAGCAGTTCTGAAGCAGAGCCCTTCCTGGGCCAAATAGACACACAGCAAAGCATTGGAGGGTAAAAGCTAAAGGAAACAAGCCTAGCCCCAAATTTCTTTTTCCTCTTGGTGTATTTCCAGGAGAGAGAGAGAGAATGATGCTTAGAATTCTGGGCTAGCACTTTCCTGGCAGGAGCTGCAACCATTCCTAAGCAGCTTGAAGCAGATTGCTTTCTGGGCCAGATAGACACACAGCAAAGCATTTGGGGGGGGTAAAAGCTAAAGGAAATAGTATAGCCCCAAATTTCTTATTGGTGTATTTCCAGGAGATAGTCAAAATCATAGAATCATAGAATCACAGAATTCTTAGGGTTGGAAGAGACCTCAAGGATCATCTAGTTTCAACTCCCCTGCCATGGGCAGGGACACCTCACACTAGATCAAATTGCCCAGAGCCACATCCAGCCTGGCCTTAAAAACCCCCAGGGATGAGGCTTCCACCACCTCCCTGGGCAACCTGTTCAAAATGATACTTAGAATTCTGGGCTAGCACTTTCCTGGCAGGAGATGCAACCATTTCTAAGCAGCTTGAAGCAGATTGCTTCCTGGGCTGAAGAGACAGAAAGCAAAACTTTGAAGGGTAAAAGCTAAAGGAAACAGCATAGCTCTTTCAGGGAATACTGCTTCTTTATGTTTGATTTCTCTTGCTCAGAAAGGTAATAAATGAGATGGAAAAAACACTCTCATCTGGAGTTTCCTCTCCATTTCTCCAGGCTAAGTACTGCTATCACACTCTCCTGCCACAGCCTCTTCCCTAGGCAGCCCCTAGCTAATCCAGGAAACAGTGGCTGACTTGGTACCCAGACTGTCATGTGCAGAATGGACCAAAGGTGAATGTGTTAACCTCTGACTCTCCTTGTGGTGCCCTGCCAGCTACTGAGTGATTCCCATCCTCCTGTCATGGCTCTTGTTGCTGGAAAATAGAGTGTACTGAGCTTTTCTTCCATTGAAAGAGGAAGCTCACTGCTTGGAAGGTGTGTCCTTTTGCATGGCTAACACACAGCTTCATAGGAGGTGTGTTTGAAGTAGTTTGGGGTTTTTTTCACAGTTATTATTTTTTATCAGTCTTTGTTTCTCAGTTGAAATAGTAGTCAAAGCCACAAGTCAAAGCCTGGGATTCAGGCTTTTTAAAGGACTTGCATGCCGCTGCAGATTGTTTTAAAATTGTCTGAGCAGGTAGACCTTGAGACACGCAACAGCCTTTGAAATTCGTTTAGTATCTGAACTGCTTTGTTGCCATCCAGTGGTTTAAGAGAGCATTTCACTGTGTCACAGCTCGATCAGCCAGAGCAGTTCAAGTTCACAGGATCCCAGGATGTTAGGGGTTGGAAGGGACCTCCGAAGACCTTTGAGTACAAATCTCCTGCAAGAGCAGGACCAGAGAATGTAGTGCAGGTTGCACAGGAACACATCCAGGTGGGTCTTGATAGTTTCCAGAGAAGGAGACTCCCCAGCCTCTCTGAGCAGCCTGCTCCAGGGCTCTGGGACCCTCACAGTTCCTCCTCATGTTGAGGTGGAACCTCCTGTGCTGGAGTTTATATCCATTGCCCCTTGTCCTATCCCAGGGTGCAACTGAGCAGAGCTTGTCCCCACTGTCTTGACCCCCAGCCCTCAGATATTTGCAAACATTTATTAAATCTCCTCTCAGTCTTCTCCTCTCCAGATTAAACAATCCCAGGGCTCTCAGCCTCTCCTCCTCAGGCAGTGCTCCAGTCCCTCAGTCATCCTCGTAGCCTTCCATTGGACTCTCTCCAGCAGATCCCTGTCCCTCTTGAACTGGGGAGCCCAGAACTGGATGCAATATTCCAGTCTCACCAAGTGAGGTCTCAGCAGGGCAGAGTAGAGGGGGAGGAGAACCTCCCTGGATCTGCTGGACACACTCCTCTTAATGCACCCCAGGAAAGTTACTGTATCAACCCACATTAAGAAAGGTGGACTTGAGATGCAAGCCAAACATACACAGCAGTATTGCTTTGGAATGACACGGAGTGGTTTGAGGAAAGTGAAGTATTTGCACCTCGGCCACAGTGATTGTGACTGCTGCTGTTAAGGTGCCATGTGTTTATCTGAGCTTTCACTTTCTTGGCCAAGCACAAGAAATTTGCAGGTGAACATTACAGACAAATGTTGTTACCCAGCACTGCAACTAAGCCAAGGATCTTTTTCTGAGACATCACAGTGGTTTTGTTTTTTTCCAGCATATGAATTCTACCAAGGCAATACTGATGTTGGTTATGGTTTTGAGGTTTTGTTTTTCTACTGACACTTGTCCTTCACAATTACTCTCACAGTATTTCCAGTCTTCTATCATTCTCATTATGCTGACAAGCCATGCTTCATAAAGCACCTTGTCCTTATACATTTTTTTTCTATTGTCTTACATAGAATCACAGAATCAGTCAGGGTTGGAAGGGACCACAAGGCTCATCCAGTTCCAACCCTCCTGCCATGGGCAGGGACACCTCACACTACAGCAGGCTGGCCAGAGCCTCATCCAGCCTGGCCTTAAACACCTCCAGGGATGGGGCCTCAACCACCTCCCTGGACAACCCATTCCAGGCTCTCACCACTCTCATGGGGAAGAACTTCTTTAATAATTGTGAGTACAGAAGAGCCTTGCTCGTTACAGCCCTGAAGAGATTTGTATTCCCAGGTTGTAAGAGCCTCTTTGAAAAGCAACAGAGGGGCCTGTTGGCTTGGCAGTTTTGTTGATTTTTTTTCCCAGCTCACCAGTGAGATTTCTGCTGGAGCCTGTGAATGCTATTTGATGCTGAGGCATCTCTTTCACTGTTTCCACATCTTCCCTCAAACACAAGCCTTGTCCTATCACTACGAGCCCTTCTAAACAGACCTCTCATCTGTGCTTATAATAAAATTGAGTATTAAACATCAATATTATTGCCAAATGTAGTAACAGGTGGGTCATTACTGAAGTTCTGAGGCTGACAACTTGTGACAGTGATGTGTTTTTCTGACTGGGTTCTTAAAACAGCTGGAGCTTCTCCAGCTGCATTTGTTGGAGATAGATCTGGACCTTGCTTTTCATTTCACCTGTTTCTCAATTTTAGAACATCTCTCTTTGGATTGAAGACCTAATACAAAGGATAAACTGACAGATTGCAATGGATGATCTCCATCAGGAAAAACAAATGTCTTTTTGGGGAGGGAGTAGGGGAGCAGGAAGGCAGGGTTTATCATATTGCAAACATTCTTCCAGACAGATGCAGACCTTCTTGAGAGATAATCTGACGATCCCTGGTCTGGGTTTCCTCTTTTAAATACAGCTCAGCTGATGCAGCTTTTCCACAGTCTCTTTTGCCATCTGTTTTGATTTAAAAATTAGTCTAAATTGTAGATATGATTTTGGTCCATTCTTCCTTTTGTTTCTTTCATGCTGTTTTTAAATGAATTTCTAGTAGGAAAGAAAGAAAGAGCAAAGATCATTTGATTAGCAAATGTCAGTAAGAGATGCAATAATGTACTGCAGTCAGAACATCTTCATTTGTCTTCCTCAGTTGGCCTCAGAGGAGTATTTGGCTACTTCTGATTTTGCAGAGTAATTATTGGGGTGGTTTTGTTAGCTCAGCTGGACAGTTGTATAATAAATGAGAGCATTCTGAATGAAGTCTCAATTACTAAAAAGTCAGATATTCAGAGCAACCATCCAACAGAAAGGCATTTGTACCAGGACGCCCTTGTAGCTGAAGATCACGTCTTTATGGTTAAGGAAAGCAACTTTTCTCATAGTCCTTAACAAAAACAGTGTGATGATTTTCATGGTGAGGGTTAGGTGTCACACCACCACTAGTGGACAGCCTACCGCTAGGCCTTGTGGCCACGTTTCAGGGACAAAGCCTTTCGTTAGCAGCGCTGGACTGTCGCACACCAATGGCATCAAACATTGCTGTCAGCACACCTCCATGCAGAAGCAGCAGATAAAATACAAGTGGTCCACTCTGTGCTGCTCATTCTGTGAGGCTGTTCCAGTCAAACAGGACTCCCCCCTTCCCCTTCTGCAATGTGTGCCAGGAAATAGTTGAGAATCTCAGACTTTTATATCTTTTGTTAGAGCTCCAACCTCTGCATGGAGAAAAGCCACACTCAGCAAAGAGCTACTTCTCATTTCAGTTTGAAAAAGGGCACATGCAATTGTGAGAATGTGAAGCCAAGTAATAGAAAAATCTTCTTTCTCCTGATCTTCCCACAAGTCTTATTTGTATTTCCAAAATACAAAATTGTGTTGTGCCCCTGTACTCAGTGCTGGTGAGGCCGCACCTCAAATATTGTCTTCAGTTTGGGGCATCACAGTTTAAGAAAGACATTGAGGTGCTGGAACAGGTACAAAGAAGGGCAATGAAGCTGGTGAAGGGTTTGGAGAGCAGGTCTCAGGAGATACTGAGGGAGCTGGCACTGTTTAGCCTGAAGAAGAGGAGGCTGAGAGGAGACTTTATTGCTCTCCACAGCTACCTGAAAGGAGGATGGAGTAGCGTTTGTGTTGGCCTCTTCTCCCAAGTAACTAATGACAGGACAAGAGGTAACAGCCTCAAGCTGCACCAGGGAAGATTTAGGTTGCACATTAGGAAGAATTTCTTTCCTGCAAGAGTGGTCAGGCATTGGAACAGGCTGCCTAGGGAGATAGTGGAGTCACCATCCCTGGAGGTGTTCAAAAAACGAGTAGATGTGGCACTTTGTGACATGGTCTAATGGTCATGAAGGTGTTGGGTAGAAGGTTGGACTTGATGATATTAGAGGCCTTTTCCAACCTTAATGATTCTATGAAAATGTGTCTAAGGTCCACAGCCACGATGCAAGTTTCATACACAAACTTCAGTACTTGTCTGACATTTGTGCTAGGCTGCCAGTGTAGCTAAAGAAAATGAGTAACATGGGTGAGGATCAGGATCAGACCTGTTGATGCTTTTGTACACTTCTCCATAATAGATTTAAAACAGGAAAGCCCAGTGTGTGTATTTGTTTTTCTGTCCCCACACATTTCTTTGCTGATGATTTCTGCTAAAGTTACTTGTCATAAGCACATCTGTTCTGCTGAATAGCTGCAAACTGGCAAATCTCATCGGTTTCTACTCTTGTGGACAAATGCAAATATCCACAGTGAGATACTTTCGTGTTTTGAGATCTCTGACAAATGCAAGTACAGGAACAAGACAAGAAGATGATGTTACAACAGTAATTCTGATCTTGTGGAAGTACTGTAAGCTTGTTTGCAATAGTCTTTGTTTTGGAAAGAGATGAAAGAAAAAAACCCAGCAGTATTAACTAAAGATCATCCAGGAGATAAAGAGCATATCTACAATGCATGGATGAAAAAAATGCTGACTGATAGAATCATAGAATCATAGAATCATAGAATCATAGAATTATAGAATCAAGAAGGCTGGAAGAGACCTCAAAGATCATCGAGTCCAACCTGTCACCCTAAACCTCATGACTATCTAAACCATGGCATTCTTCTATACATCATGTTGTTATTTATGGGCCATAGACTTTTCTCTCAGTTGCTAAGTAGTTAGCTGGCAGCAGATGAAAAAGAAGTCTGCTGTTGATACTGGCACACAAACCTAACATTGCTCAGCAACATAGTTATGAGTGTTGTAAATACCACATGTGGAAAAACCCTACTAGCAGCTCTTTGGGTGTATAAGTGATTATGATTGCATTTACTTCATTGTGTAAGGTCAGCTGTAAACATTCATTGAACTTGACTCTGTGTCATATATTGCAGCTGCTTAGTTCTTGCTTCTTTCGTGGGGTGTCTCTTAAAGTCATAGAATCACAGAATGGTGTGGGTTGGAAGGACTCTCCAAAGGTCTTCCAGTCCAACCCCTTCTGTAGTAAGCAGGGGTATCCTCAACTAGATCAGGTTGCCCAGAGCCCTGTCGAGCCTCACCTTGAATATCTTCAGGGATGGAGCCTCAACTACCTCCCTAAGCAACCTGTTCCAGGGTTCTGCCACCCTCATGGTAAAGAATTTGTTGTAATTCTTCTTGACAAGAATCTTTAAAAGAGTCCTCTGCTTATGTCTTGGTAGAGGCCAAATGCAAATCTCCAAATCAACAAACCCTTCTGGCTCACTTTTACCTAGATGCCAACTGTCCTGTCTAGAATATGAAACTGAGTGAATTTTCAGGTGAACAATAAGGTCAGCAAAGGTCACTTTTATCTCTTAATATCCATGTATAGTATTCTGTGTCTTTGAGCATTGCTTCAAAAGAGAATGTGCTAGAGATAGCTGTGAAGATAGAAAGGTTATCTTAATGTTGGGGCATTTTATCTGGAAACATAGCAGCCCCAGCAGAGCTTCTGTCCACCTCGTGTGAGACACTGTCTGCTACCAGGAAGATTCATTTCCAGCCTGCTATAAAGAAGGTAGTGGCACTTATGGTGTGGTAGTGGCCATACAACAGTAAGGAAATGCGGGGAAAGGTAACGGAACCACTAACTCAACATGAGTGATAAAACAGGTTCAAACTTTATTTTCCAAGACACACAATTTATACATTAAAGTAAATATATGCATATTTGTCATTTTATTATTGGCTGCAGCCTAAAAGGTCTCATATACATAGTCCTCCTTGCGGTTACAAGCCCAAGCTACTTCCTTAAATTACCCAGATCCTAGTTCCCTAAAACTTGTTTATCAAGCCAGACATCCTGCTTGCATAACAGACAAAACTTATGCTAACTAACTTGCTACTTATGTCAAGCAGGCCTACTGCATAATAATATAATCATGATTATCCTCAAAGCCTGGGTTGTACAAGACTTCCTTAGATCCATGTCCTTGCTCTTTGAGCCATTCTTCAACAAGGAAAGACTCCCACCAATGAAAAACATCTAGATACACTCTTCATGACATCTTTTCACTCATCTAAAAAAGACCACAACCCAACAACAAAACAGTAGGAAGTTAATTTAAGGTAGGATTTTTAAGAGAAGTAAATAACAACTATTATCCTCATTGAAATAGGATAAGTTGTAGCCTTGGTAATGTTCACTATAATTATATGTTGGCTTAAATTAATCTGAAATATTTTGTGTGTGTGTGTGTGTGTGTGAGAGAGAGAGAGAGAGAGAGAGTGTGTGTGCATGCAGTTTTAGTTTTTAGTTTTAGTGTGAGTGTTAATTTTGTATCCAGGGTGTGAGGATGATGATTAGATTGAGAAGGATGTATGAAAAGTACAGTCAAGGAGTAAGGGTACGGAATTAATTTTAGACCTCTAGTTATGGTTCTAGACAAAAATGCAAGTTTAACTCTGATGTAAGCAGTGGGTGTGGTAGTTTCAGGCTGTGCCTAGAAACTTTTCCAAAGATCTTGAGTAAAAGTGGTAGGATGTAAATAAACCACCATTGTATGTAAAAAGGAAAATAATGATAAGGTCTAAATAATCTCCCCACCTGGAGTACTGTGTCCAGATCTGGAGCCCCTATTACAAGAGGGATATGGACATGTTGGAAGGTGTCCAGAGAAGGGCCACCAGGATGAGCAGAGGGCTGGAGCACCTCTCCTATGAGGACAGACTGAGAGAGTTGGGGCTGTTCAGTCTGGAGAAGAGAAGGCTCTGAGGTGACCTTCTTGTGGCCTTTCAATATCTGAAGGGGGCTACAAGAGGGCTGGGGAGGGACTTTTTAGGCTATCAGGTAGTGATAGGAATGGGGGGAATGGAATAAATCTGGAAGTGGGGAGATTCAGGCTGGAAGTGAGGAAGAAGTTCTTCCCCATGAGAGTGGTGAGAGCCTGGAATGGGTTGTCCAGGGAGGTGGTTGAGGCCCCATCCCTGGAGGTGTTTAAGGCCAGGCTGGATGAGGCTCTGGCCAGCCTGCTGTAGTGTGAGGTGTCCCTGCCCATGGCAGGGGGGTTGGAACTGGATGAGCCTTGTGGTCCCTTCCAACCCTGACTGATTCTATGATTCTATGACTTGTGGGGCCAGGCAAGTTGTGTGCCACCTCTTCTCAAATGAAGCTCCCTAGCAAGGTGGGGAGAGACCAGCCGAGGCTTTTCCTCCCGTGGCTGTCCCATGGAACAGGGCTGACCCTGGGCAGTCAGCCAAAGCTGTCAGCAGACGAAAGAGGTTATTTCAAGTACCCCAGGGCACTGCTTTTGCTTTTGATGCCACAGAGAAGGACTCCCCTTCTCACAAACATCTTTTCTTCTTCTGCACTTGCTGAGCTTTTCCAGGGATAGAGTGCTGGCTGGAGGCTGCCAGAAGGAGGCTATCTTCTCTTTCCCAGTGTATGTGTGTTCAGCCAGGCATTATTTGCTCTGAAATATCTGTTTTGCATAGTAGCAGCAGTGAGGTGACACTGACTGAAAGACACTGCAGTAAGCACTTCAGAGTAACTCAGTAATATTACTAAGATGTTAAGTAAGTAAAGATCTTTTGGTTAAGTAAAGGAGTACAAGGTAAGGAAAGGACAGTACAAGGATAAGTGAAAATTAAGGAGTAAGCAAGACAAAGCCCCTGAGCTTCTTATAATAGGTAATTAACCAGGAAACATTTTGTTTTTCCAATAATATTCTCCCAGTGCATAACTAAATTGTGAAAATGCTGCCATCACCTGGATGGCAGAAAATAGAATCCTGCCTTTCTTGCTACTGCTTGGCAAAAAATATTTGATAAAGCAATAGAATCATAGAATCATAGAATCATAGAATCAAGAAGGCTGGAAGAGACCTCAAGGATCATTGAGTCCAACCTGTCACCCTAAACCTCATGACTATCTAAACCATCTGCCTAAATAAACAGCTGGGCCAATTTGCAGCAATGAAATGAGAATTGGAGTTGTTCAGCGTGGAGTAAAGAAAGCTCTATGGAGACTTTGTTGAAGGCTTTAAGTACAAAGGGACTTAAAAGAAGGATGGGACCTTTTTATCAGGGCCTGTTGCAACAGGACGAGAGGTAATGGCTGACAGAAGACATATTTAGCTGTGAGAGTGGTGAAACACTGGCACAGGTTGTCCAGCTTGGTGATAGGTGCCCCATCCCTGGAAATATTCATGGTCAGATTGGTCAGGGCTCTGAGCAACCCAATCTAGTTAAAAATGTTCCTGCTCATCGCAGAGGTTTGGGGCTAGATGGCCTTTGAAGGTCCCTTCCAAACCAAAGCATTCTGTGATTCAGTTTTCAGGGATAGAGGACTGGCTGTTCCTGTGATAGTCTGCAGATGCAATGAGGGCAGGTTTGGTTCATGCAGCTGCGTATTTCAGCAGTGTTTGGGGAGGAGGAGGACGGATAACATTCAAGCAACTGAAAAAGTGCTTGTGTGTGCTAAAAACTCTTACAGAACATGTCTGGTTTCGAGAGAAACTCCTAACAAAGGGCAGGCAGCTTCATAGTTTTCTTCTGAATGTAAACTGTCTTTGGAGTCATGTATTTTTCTGAACTTGGAATCTAATTTTAGATGTCGTTTCCTTCACTCTCATTTTCTTCCTCTCTTTCTTACTTCCAGTGGTAGCTGAATTTGTAGATGTATGTGCACTGAAAAGCTACTATTATGAAATGTTGTTACAGCCTCACATCTCATACTAACTCTGTAAGTTAACTAACAAGACTTGTAAAAACTAGTTTTCCAAATATCTGTAGGTGTTGTGCAAAACCTGATTCTTCCTATTATTTCTTTATTCAGTAAGAGGCAGTGGTTTAATTCAGTTTTAAAACACGAATGTTCCTTCCATGCATGTACTGGAGCAAGTTTGTTAAATGAACAGATCCTTATTGGCTTTTTAAATTAAGAAAGGCATAAGGGACTTGGAGAAAGGAAATCTATTTTGTGTCCATTAGAGAAGAGCACAACCTTCCCACATGAGAGAAAAATCAGACTTCTTAATCCCTTAACGTTTGAAGTCAATCCAAACAGCACAGTGAAAGGACAGATAAACCCAGGAAATTCCCTATTTTATATTAATTGCTACTGATGTAGAAAATATATGGCTCTTCAAGAAGGGCTGTGAAAATGTCTTGGGAATACTAAACAAACTGAGTGGATCCAGAACAAATCCTTCCTTCCACAAAGGAAGGAAACTATCATGGCATCTTGATGCTGTCAGCAAGCTGCAGAAGACCAACCTTCTGGAACTTCAGGATGTTAAATGAAGCTCACTTGCCATAGTTGTACTTAAGTACATAGTATAGTTCTTATATACAGTACACTAGACATATAATCTGTGTATCTATATAGAGAGAGAGATAAATTACAGGAATAGAGAGGAGAAAGGGCAACTTAAATTTAAGACATCCATGGTTCTTGCAGGATGAAATCTGTGGAAGTGGTTACAATCACTGACCTTTATACCTAGATACCACCATTTGTTACTGCACCCTTATGCATTTATTTGTATTGAGTCTGAAATATGTGACACTTCTGCATATGTAGAACCAGAATCACAGCATAGGAATAGTTTGGGTTGGAAAAGACCTTTAAGATGACAGTATTGCAGTATCACACATCAAAGGCTGGAAGGGACCTCAAGAGATCACCCCCTGCCAAAACAGGGTCACCCAGGGTAGTCTGCACAGGAAGAGACTTCACAACCTCTCTGAGCAGCCTGTTCCAGGGCTCTGTCACCCTCACTGGAAAGAAGTTTCTCCACATGTTGAGGTGAAATCTTCTATGTTCAAGCTTGAACCTGTTGTTCAAGCTTATTATTGGCCCCACCACTTAATGCTTGCCCCTCAGATATTTATGCATATTGATGAGATGCTCTCTCAGACTTCTCAAGACTAAACAGCCAGAGGGATCTCAGTTTCTCTTCATAGGGGAGATGCTCAAGTCCCCTAATCATCCTCATGGCTCTCTGTTGGATTCTCTCCAGCAGGTCTCTGTCTCTCTTGAACTGGGGAGCCCAAAACTGGACACCATAGTCCAGGTGTGGTCTCACCAGAGCAGAACAGAGAAGGAGAAGAACTTCCCTACACCTCCTGGACACACTTTCCTTGCTGCACCCCAGGATCCCATTGGCTCTCTTGGCCACCAGGGCACATTGCTGTCCCATGCAGAACTTGCTGCCCACCAGCACTCCAAGGTCTTTTTCTGTGGAGTTGCTCTCCAGCAGGGCAGCTCCTAACCTGTCCTGGTGCCTGCTGTTGTTCCTCCCCAGCTGCAGGACCCTGCACTTGTTCTTACTGAACTTGATGAGGTTTGCCTGCCCCCAGCTCTCAGCCTGTGCAGCTCTGGTTGGAAGGCAGCACAGCCTGGCAGGTGTCAGCCACCCCCCAGTTGTGTATCATCAGTGAATTGCTGAGGGTGCACTCAGTCCCCTCAGCTAGCTCATTGATAAAGATATCAAACAAAACTGATTAAGTCCAACCATTATTGGGATCTACCAAGTCTGCTGCTAAACCATGTCCCTTCAGCACCACATCTCTGTGTGTGTTTGCTAAAAACCCTCACAAAACAAAACAAAAAAATCCAAACCCACACAGATGGAAAGCTAGTGTTCTGTGGCTTGTGCTTCAGCAAAAATGTTGTGTTGTCAACCCCCTTACTGGAGGGTTACTTCTATTCAGAATGATTAGGAAATAAACCAGTATCTAAAAACTAAAAGATGGTAAATACAAATCAACTTGTTTTTCTAAAAGGTGATTATCCAGCCCAACAAAAAATGATACACAGAGGGGATTTAATAATTGGTTATAAATATCTGAGGGCTGGGGGTCAAGACAGTGGGGACAGCCTCTGCTCAGTTGCACCCTGGGATAGGACAAGGGGCAATGGATGGAAACTACAGCACAGGAGGTTCCACCTCAACAGGAGGAGGAACTTCTTCACTGTGAGGGTCCCAGAGCCCTGGAGCAGGCTACCCAGAGAGGTTGTGGAGTCTCCTTCTGTGGAGACTTTCAAGCCCCATCTGGATGCATTCCTGTGCAACCTGTGCTAGATTCTCTGGTCCTGCTCTGGCAGGAGGTTTGGACTCGATGATCTCCGGAGGTCTCTTCCAACCCCTAACATCCTGGGATCCTGTGATATCATTCAGGCGAGGCGAAAGTCAGTCCAATGTCTATATTAAGGTGTGCAATCCCAGATAAGATAAATGATAGGAACTTTCTTGTCCCACATCCAGTTGATCAAACACCAGTGATGTCTGCCAAGCTTGGAAAGCAAATATTGGGAACTGCATTTAGCTCTGTTCATAGATGTAGTATTAACAGAAGTCAGAAGTAGAAGCAGAGTGTAAACTTCGGAAGTGACTTGAAAGATCAGCACGCAGAACACAAGCTTGCCTTCAGGAAAAGACGGGGGCTTGGTACTGTCTTTCCCAAGGACAATGTTGTCCCAGGTCAGGTGATACAGTGTGCTAGGCAGGTTAGAAAAATGTGGTCCTGAGCTGTTACAAAGCAGCTGCATGTGTGGAGCAGCCATTGTGTGACTGGAGCAACGAAGGCAGGGGCTAGTGGTGGTTTGGAAGAGAGGTGTGAGTACATTGATGCATAAATATATTGCTGGCAATATTTTCTCCTCCTTTTTTTTTTTTTTAATGGTTAATTGGGGTTGGAGGGGAATAAATTATATATTATAACATAAACCATTTCAATAATGATATATCTGCAGCAATCTACTCAAACTGCCAAGCAGCATTACACAACTTTCTTGATCTTTTACTAGTTCTGGGTTTTCAGTCAAGCCTGTATGTCCCAAGTTAAAGTTACAGTGTTTCTGTTTAAAGGCAGAGGCAGAATTGTTTATTGGTGATTATCCACTGCTTATGAAACAAGACATTTCATGTAAACTGTGGTTGACAGGTCTGAGCATCTGGCAATTCCAGGAATCATTCTTTGCTCACAAGGAAAACATTCAGAAAACAAATGACTGTTTGAATTTGTGACAATATTGTGGCTTCACGGGGAAGTGGCAACCTTGCTGTTCCACTGACAGAAATAAAATCCTCCTGGGTTTTGTTTCACTGCTGTTAAAAGGAAATCTTAGTCTTTAGGAAGAGTGAGTTCTGCCAAACTGTTCAGAGCACTGATGCCAGTATGGATGGCTTGTGAAAGGAGCACTTGGGGTTGCAAAAGAAGGAAAGCTAAAGGGAGATGGGAAAGTAGTAGAGGTGCTCAAGGCATTTAAGGAAGGAAGATCCTTACTTACGTTCTGGTTCATTAGCAGCCAGCTGTGATTTATGTTTTCAAACCATCACAGTTACTCCAAGAAGGTGCAGCAGAAACTCACTAATCTGTGGCAGTCTTCCTAAATATTTTCTCATCTCTCATGGCCCACTTCTCCAGGACCTAAGTAGGAATGATTTTCCTTATATATTTTTGCTTAATTAAAGTGGACTTCAATGCAGAGTGGTTTGACTGTTCAGTGCTCTGAGCCCTGAAAACTGATAGACAAAATTCACAGAATCACAGAATGATAGGGGTTGGAAGGGACCTTTGGAGATCATTGAGTGGATCTAGGTTCACCTAGAGCCAGCTGAACAGGATGGTGTCCAGGCAGTCTTCGAATGACTCCAGAGATGGAGACACCACCTCTTCAATTTATTTGAACACATGAGTGCTTTAGTGGACTTAATTAAAAGCTTTCTGCAAAGACAAATGCATTGTATGTGCCTTCTTCATAGAATTATTTCAGTTGGAAAAGACCTCCAAGAACATCCAGTCCAACCATCAACCTAAGACCACCATGGCCATTAAAACCACGTCCCCAAGTGCCACATCCACACATTTCTTGAACACCTCCAGGTACAGCAGCAGTGTACTAAAAGACAACATCTTTTGAGACTTTTGTGTTAAAAATGGACCTTTTTATGTCACATCTTCACTAGGATGATCATCTTCATAAAACACTGTTCGGTAATGAACTGCAATAGAAAATTAAATACAGGCTGTCCCTATTGTATCTTTCCATACTAAAGAAATTTTTAAAGTCATAAATGGATATATTGTCATCTTTCACTGAGGCCAGATAAAGCATAAACAAATTATATTCATGACACTGAAAATCAGCCCTTGCCATTATCTTGATTACTTGCAGAATTATTGTGTTTTGCCATTGAGCAAAACAAAGATTATACCTAGTGTCTGTTTTTTTCTCTTCTGTACTCAGCAGTTCAGACACTGTTTACTCCTTGTACAGTGGAGAATAAAAAGCACATTCAGCTTATAACTGTCTCTACAACTATTTTTTTATCATAAAAATATTGTTGTTGCTTATGGTAAGAATTACATTTCTAAGTGGTCAATAATGTTGTTTCTTTTTGTTGCACAGCAGGCCAGACAGGTTCAGTATATTTCAATTTAAAGCATTTTAGAACTGAAGCAGAGTTTTGCAGCCCAGCAAGTATTCTGCTTTTTGTAAGTAGCTCGCTGGCAATAAAAGCTTTAAGAAAGACATTTCCAAATGGCACACTAAAAGCAGCCAATCCCATTTTTGCCTTAGAGAATTGAGGTTTTGTTTAATAGCTTAGGTTGACGGTTTCAGCCACAATTAGAAGAGTCTTCCTGACTTTCATGGCAATTGTAAACTACTTGAGGAAATGGTTCCTTTTTGAGTGGGTGAGGAAATATCTTTAGAAACAAATACACTGCAGGATCCACAAAATATTGTCTGTTGGCAAAATGGAACAGAGTTGATAAACCAGAGGGGTTTAGGCACTTAAATGCATCCTGTGTCCAAGAGAAAGATCCTCCACGTTCCTGTCTCGTAAGTAGATGCTGACAGGACTTCTGCTCATACGCCTGCCCAGAACAGCTGTCTCATGGCCATGTTTTAAGGTGCTCAGCCTTGTTTCTCACACAATCTTTCTTAGAAGATTTGGTTTAAATATCTGTCTGTCTGTCTATCTGCTGTGGCTATCCCACTTCAGGAAGTGAGCTTGAGCTATTCTCAGTCTGTACTGCCTTGGGTTCCTCACAAAATGTTGCTGTCAAAGATGGCAGTGGAAGTTGGTAAGAAGTAGATATCCCTCCCAGTCCCCAAGGAAGCACAGAGCAAGTTTTTCTACTAGAAAGTGTAGCTGCACTGGGGAACTTCAGCTCTTCAGTTTTGACATCTCCTTCACCTTTGTGCATTTGGCACACTGTAAAGCTTGCTGCAATCAAATCCCAGTCTGTTTAGGGCTGATCTACACAGTGAGGGCCAGCTACTGAGGCATGCACTCTGATCCACACCACCATACTGGTCTTCTGGTGAGCCTTCTTACCTGGGGCAGTACATCCCCGGCATGCAAGTTCACAGAGAGTTAAGGACTTGCCTCTGGCTATCTCTGTGTGGGTTGAGCAGGCACCTTATTTACTGTACCCCACATACCTTGTGAATCAGTGAGTCAGATTTTACACAGGTAGCTCTTCTTACCTCATAGCTTTTCTCCTTAGTAGTATTTTATGATGTCTTTCTTGCCATTCTGTTTCCCACCCCCTCTCTCCTCTGTTTGAAAGTGCTCAGTCTTCATCTCTATGAAAGGGAAGAGGTGGGGAAAGGTGAAAATGAATACTATGAATTTGGATATGCTGTGCCACAGCAGCTCCATTCCTCAAGTATTACTACAAACTAACCACAGGAGATGTATTTCTGCTTTTCTGTTGGCACTGACAGCAGCATAAATTGTGTCTAAAGGTTTGGCAGGTCTTTTATGCATGTTCCATATGGGTGGGAATGTTGTCCTATACTTACACTTTACTACCTGTGAACTCAGTGGGGATACAACTTCTGCTGTTTTGGAATGCATACATGTGTTTGCAAAAAGATAAAGAGAGTTTGGAAGGTAAACCTGTGGAGATGAAAACATGGAAGGAGAAAACATGGAAGGAGATTTAACAGCCAAGCAGGAAAAGTGGCATCTTTTTCACTGCATTTCTACCTCTGCTAATGCATGCTCTGCCTCCTTTCCACTCAAACAGGTACTAAGCAGTTGGTCAGTCTCCTGCAAATGGACAATGTCAAAACAACTTCTAGTAAAAGAAGCAGAGGAGCATTTAGTATCTTTTTTTTACTCCACCATAACCCATTAGTGCATCACACCTGGCACTAATGCAAATGCCACAGTTTTGTTGTATAGAAACTGACACATTTGGAAATATAAATATGAGAAGAGAGAAAATAGGCCCCCAGCTGTGCAGAGCAATGATTTGTTTTGCTCAGTTAGAGGCTAACTCTCAAACAACAGGTATGTTCTCTGGTTTGGTTTTTATAGATCTGTTTAAAAACCAGGAAATTAAGCTGATAAAAGAATATACCAGTGGGAGACAAAGCTGCTGAGGGGTCTGGAGCATGAGCCCTATGAGGAGTGACTGAGGGAGCTGGGGGTGTTTAGCCTGCAGAAGAGGAGGCTCAGGGCAGACCTCATTGCTGTCTACAACTACCTGAAGGGAGGTTGTAGCCAGGTGGAGGTTGGTCTCTTTTCTCAGGCAACCAGCAGCAGAACAAGAGGACACAGTCTCAGGCTGTGCAGGGGGAAGTTTAGGCTTGATCTTAGAAAGAAGTTCTTCCCAGCAAGAGAGATTGGCCATTGGAGTGGGCTGCCCAGGGAGGCAGTAGGGTCAGCTTCCCTGGAGGTGTTTAAGAAGAAACTGGATGAGGCATTTAGTCTAGTTGATTAGTTAGGGTTAGGACAACAGTTGGACTTGAAGATCTTGGAGGTCTCTTCCAAGCTGGTTGATTCTGTGATTCCATGATTCTGTGAGACTGTCCTGTTTTGGCAGCACTCTGAAAACACTTACATATTGGTAACCTCATATATTGGGTACACATTGCTAGGCCCATACAGATTTATCACTAGTTTTAATTGTTCCTTTTCCCCCAGCCCTGCAAATTACCTAACCCTGTGTTTAAATGTAAAAATAGTTTTTGTTATCCCTTACAAGAGTGGGCAGATTGATTTCTAGCTGGACTTTTTGCCTTTCTGCCATTCTCTCTGCATGAACTAACAAGGTCCCTGTACTCTTCTTGAGTTGCCTACCCCTTCTTCCAAAAGTGGTCAAATCTCTTTTTTTTTCTTAAGTCCCAGCAGAAGGTCCCTGTTCAGCCAGGCTTGTCACCTTCCCCACCCATCTATCTTGCAGCACATGGGGACAGCCTGCTCCTGTACCTCTAAGACTTCCTCCTTGAAGAATCTGCAGCCTTCCTGGACTCTTTTGCCCTTCAGGACTATCCCCCAAGGGATTCCCTCATCCATTGTCCTGAAAGGCCAAAGCCTGCCCTCCAGAAGTCCATGGCAGTGGTTTTCCTGACTCCTCTCCTTACTTCCCCAAGAACTGAGAATTCTGTCATTTCATGGCCACTAAGCTCAAGGTGCACTTCAACCACCACATCACCCACCAATCTTTTTCTGTTTGTAAACAGCAGGTCATGTTAGGTACCTCCCCTGGCTGGCTCACTTAGCAGCTGTGTCAGGAAGTTCTCTTCCACACATTCCAAGAACATCCTGTTTCCTCTCTGCTGTGCTGCATTTCTAGCATATGTCTGGTAAATTGAAGTCCCCCACTAGAACAAGAGTTGGAGATTGTGAGACTGGAGATTAGAGATTCTGCCAGCCACTTGTAGATTGTTTCATTTGCCTCTTCATCCTGGTTGGGTGGTCTATAACATACTCCCAGCAGGGTATCTGCCTTGTTGGTCCTTCCCCTCATCCTTACCAATAAGCACCTCACCTTGCCTTTGCATTCATTGAGCTGTACATGACCAAAACACTCCACAGATCCACTCCAATGCCTGCATCACATGTAAGTATTTTCTACCCAAACCAGATGGTGATGAAGTGGACAGCTCATGATAGTGGGGAGCTTTCTGTTTTCACAGTCTCACAGTATATCAGAGGTGGGAAGGGACCTCAAGAGATCACCAGGTCCTACCCTGCTGACAGAGCAGCATCACTCAGGGTAGTCTGCACAGGAATGCATCCAGGTGGGTTTTGAAAGTCTCCAGAGAAGGAGACTCCACAACCTCTCTGGGCAGCCTGTTCCAGTGCTCTGTCACCCTCACTGGAAAGAAGTTTCTCCTCATGGTGAGGTGAAATCTGTGTTGACGTTTGAACCCATTGTTCCTTGTCTTATCACTGTGCACCACCCAAAAGAGCCTGGCCCCCTCCACTTGACACCCACCCCTCAGATATTTACACACATTTATGAGATCCCCTCTCAGCCTTCTCTTCTCCACACTAAACAGCCCCAGGGCTCTCAGTCTCTCTTCACAGGGGAGATGCTCAACTCCCCTAAGCATCCTCCTGGCTCTCCCTTGGACTCTCTCCAGCAGGTCTCTGTCTCTCTTGAACTGGGGAGCCCCAAACTGGACACAGGATTGCAGCTGTGGTCTCAGCAGGGCAGAGCAGAGGGGCAGCAGAACCTCCCTAGCCCTGCTGGCCACACTTTACTTGCTGCACCCCAGGATCCCATTGGCTCTCTTGGCCACCAGGGCACATTGCTGTCCCATGCAGAACTTGCTGTCCACCAGCACTCCAAGGTCTTTCTCTGTGGAGTTGCTTTCCAGCAGGGCAGCTCCTAACCTGTCCTGGTGCCTGCTGTTATTCCTTCTGAGATGCAGGAACTTGCACTTGTCCTTATTAAATTCCACAAGGTTTGCCTGCAGCCAGCTCTCAGCCTGTCCAGGTCACGTTGGATGGCTGCACAGCCTGAGGGGTGTCAGCCAGCCCCACCATTTTTGTATCATCAGAACTTGCTGAAGGTGAACTCAATGCCCTCATCCAGGTCATTGATAAAGATATTGAACAAAACTGGACCCAATACTGATCCCTGGGGGACACCACTTGCCACAGGCCTCCAAGCTGACTCTGTGACACTGATGATGACCCTCTGAACTCTGTTGGGGAGCCAGGTTTCATAGTCACTGCAGCTAAAAAAAAAAAAATCAGCTGCATTAATAATCAGTTGTTCATGATCATTATCTAAACACGCTTGCAGCTTGCACAAATACCTGCTCATCCTAGGTGCCAAACCTGTGTGGTATTTTTCCATCCAAAATTTGCATGAGCTTGGCCTCCTTAATGCCAGGCTTTACAATGCTGGAAGAGGACATTCCCTTCCAAATGACAGAACATGCACAGAAGATAACAAATGATGGTGTCCTAGGTTGCATTCAGATTTTCAGCAAAACAACATTTAATGGCCAGAGCTACTTTCAACTTACTGCAGAAAGTATAATGAATGTTACATTTGCTCACATCAGTGCCTCAAAATCAGCATTTAAGTTGCTGACATTACTTAGACTACCTAGTGGGGGGAAAAAAACAGTAACATAAAACTAAATTCCCAACTACTTTGAAATGCAGAAAGAAAAACCTGGGAGAAAAGGCAGTAATAATGTCTTTTGAATCTACTAATATTGACTCTACTAATGTTGTTCCAGACAATGCATAAAAGTCATTTAAAAAGTTAATAGCTAAAGTTCTGTGGTTTATTTTTTATTGTGTTGACTGAATAATGTATGAGACAAAGACCTGTCTCTACCAAATGTTAGGAACTTGAGTCCATTCCTAACTCCAGTGACTTCACTTTGAAGTCAGTGTGATGTTAGGTGCAGTGTCTTCATGGATTTTGAACTTCAAAGTTTTTTTGCCATTTGTGAGTCTTGTGCTGAATTTGGCTAGGGATGCAAAGAATATTAAGGGCTTCTACACTGGCCAGAAACTGAAGATTAAAGAAAATGACAAATAAGATGGAACTGGTGACAACCAACATGACTGAGGAGCTCAACAAATTCTTTTTGCCTGTCTCTTCCTGCATCTTTCGAGTCCTTCAACCTCAAGGTAGGGATGGGGGCAATTGAGTTCCTCCCATTGCAGGTGAAGACTGTGTTTGAGCCCACCTGAAGAACCTGAACATTCATAAGTCCATGGCACCCAAGGAGAAACACCCCAGAGTCCTGAGGGAATCAGTTAGTGTGGTTGTGAAGCCACTCTCAATGTCACGGTTTTTAATAGATCCCTCCAAGTTTCTCGTGGAGGCAATGGTAGTTGACTCTCAGATCAGCATGGCACAGTTAAAAGAGTGGGGCATGAAAGGAACATTTGCAGAATCTTCTGAAGCCAGTTATTTTTGGCAAAATGAGCTACCTGATGGGCACATGTACCTGAGGGAGATAATATTCCTTATCTTAAGAGCTACCAACCAAAATAATTGTGCATTCAGGAGTCACAACATGCACGCTGGAGAAGTATTCAGGAAGATGAGAGATGTTTAAAATTCCCCTGGGGAGTTTATTTCAGGTCCAGGTGTCTTGGGGAATTGGTAATATGCCAGTGTCCTACTGCAGGATTAATCAGAGATGTGAATGCCAATACATTTGTTGTAACCAGCTATAGTGAAAAGGGTTCTCATTATCTGGTGAGAATTTCAGCCACTGATTCTGACAGATCTGACTTTTGCCTCTTCTGAGCAAGTAACAGCCACAGACTGTTTTTACTGACATCATATTCCACAAAATCAAGAGGTTTAAAATAGCTTTAAAAGGGAAAGACTGCACCTGTTGGCTAGGGCAAATGGTGCTGAAAGAGAAATTTCTAGATTGACTTGGTAGGTGAGCTGCCTGGGTCTATTTTAAAGGAATTCTGAGAAGACTATCAGGTTATAGTGTTCTTTCAAAGTGTTTATTTCACTGCAGCTAAGGCTTTATTATTGAAGCTGAACTGCATAATGGAACCTGTTTTGATCTAGTACTTTTCCTGTTACTCTCTAATTACCTTCTTTTATTTCCCCCTTTTCCTTCAGCTTGTCAAACTCATGAGCATCATTTCTAATGACTATGCTGACACCTAATAAAACATTCCACTGAACTCAGGTTCAGCAGCTTTATTGCCTCAAAGTTGATATTGGTTTGGATCTGCTCAGTGGCAGCAGCAAGCGTAGGTGATGGCTTCGTGCAATCGCGTGTCAGGTTTCCTCTTCAGTCATGAAAGAAGTGCAGAAAGAAACTGTGTGTATATACTGAATGATGCTTCATCAGACGAGACCTGCAGCTTTATTGTCCCAAAGTTGATATTGGTTTGGATCAGTTCAGTGGCAGTGGCACACATAGGCTGCTGATGGCTTTGTGCAATCGCATGTCAGGTTTCCTCTTCAGTCATGAAAGACGTGCAGAAAGAAACTGTGTGTGTATACACTCAATGATGCTTCATCAGATGAGACCTGCTTCTGCATCTGTTGTTTCTAACAATATAGTTTTTAATTTAGACTGATAGGGAAGTAAACAAAGGCAGAGTTTACTGTGTTTGCAAGAACGTTATTAATATCCGAGGTAATATTTACACTCCTAACACAATCCACGTCAGCAAGTTCCTACTAACGTTATAAACACACACACACACACCCCAAGAAAAAGGATCTAGTATAAATATTTAAACCACAGAAATCCTTATCCAGCCTAAACTAGGATATATGGAGGGTCCAGCTGCAGAGAGCATTTCAAGTCTTTTAAGCAGCCTTGCTTGGCTCTGATGGAGAACTCTGTTTCCATCAGCCGATGTCTCTGTTTCTGTGAGTCAGCGAAAAGGCTTGCAGCATTCTCAGACTTCCAGCTTGTATACTCAGGACACTTTTAGACACAAACATCTCACAAATCTAACACATTCCTGCTTTTCAGTGGTTCTCAGCCGGATTTTCACTGTTCATGGCAAGATATTTTCAGCTAGAGTGGCTGATTCAACTGGCTTATGACCCATGACAAAGGGGATGAGTCATGTTTCACCTGTGGTGTTGCCTCTTGCCAGTTGTAAGCACAATGCTACCTTGTGACTTCCTATGAGACCTGACTGGCATATGTCAGCCTATTTGTTGCTCTGCTCAAGTTTTGCAATCACTGTGGCCACTCCAAACATACATTTAGAAGTTTAATACAGTGGGCAAAGCTAGCAAATGTTGTAAAAGGCTAAATCATTTCAGAGAGTCTGAGAGAGTCATGAGCCACAGTTTTAATAAAGTATTTACTGCTGTGGGGATCTCTGAAATGTCCTAATGGGAAATAAATTGGATGCTGTCATGGATGCAGAAATACCACAAAAATAAATCCAGTTGGACTAACTCTAAAAAGTGATATGCACATACAAATCAATTTGTTTATTACCAAAGAGGAGTGAAAGCAGTAATGACCAAGAATTCTCCTTTCATTCTCCCTTGCCTGCCTTTCTCTCCCTTCACCTCTCAGGCCTTCTTCCCCACTTTCTTCCTTTCCATTCTTCCCTGACTAGGCTTGGGCTATTTTTGATTTTTGCTGTAGAACTATCTGGAATTATAAACTCAAGTTCTCAATGAATTTGGGAAAGACAGAGATATATAAGTGCCTACTAGGTTGGTGTAATTCACCTATCATTGCATGGAGCTTCTGATAAAATGAAAATGATTATTAATGGTTATCTGTTTTATCTAAAAATCCAGAGTCATTTCAGTGACAATGACTGCTAGGAAGCACTATAACAGGACCAGCAGTTTTTTCCAGTAACTTAACAGTGACTGTTGGCAAAACTGAAGAGTTTTGATAAGTATTTATTAAATAATTATTTAATCTTAATGCATTTTTTTCCATTATAAGCATTCCCATCAAGTTTACAGGTTTTGATAATAGCAAGCATAGTGGCTAATAATATTGAAGAAGAGTGTGGCAAGCAGGTCAAGGGAGGTTATCCTCCCTCTCTACTCTGCCCTGGTGAGGCCACATCTGGAATACTCTGTCCAGTTCTGGGCTCTCCAGTTTAAGAAGGACAGGGACTTGGTGAAGAGGGTACAGCAAAGGGCTACAAAGATACTGAGGGGACTGGGACATCTCTCTCAAGAAGAAAGACTGAAAGAATTGGGGCTTTTTAGTCTGGAAAAGAGAAGACTGAGAAGAGATCTCACAAATGCTTTAAGAAGGGGTGGGTGTCAGGAGGATGGGACCAGTCGTTTTTTCAGTGGTGCCCAGTGACAGGACAAAGGGTAACAGGCACAAACTTGAACATAAGTTCCATCTAAACATGAGGAGGAACTTCTTTAATTTCAGGGTGACAGAGCACTGGAACAGGCTGCCCAGAGAGGTGATAGTCTCCATCTCTGGAGACATTCAAAAGCTGTCTGAACACGTTCCTGTGTGACCTTCTCTAGGTGAACCTTCCTTGGCAGGGGGAGCTGGACTAGATCATAGAATCATAGAATCAGTCAGGGTTGGAAGGGACCACAAGGATCATCCAGTTCCAACCCCCTGCCATGGGCAGGGACACCTCACATTACATCAGGCTGGCCAAGGTCTCATCCAGCCTGGCCTTAAACACCTCCAGGGATGGGGCCTCAACCACCTCCCTGGACAACCCATTCCAGGCTCTCACCACTCTCATGGGGAAGAACTTCTTCCTCACATCCAGTCTGAATCTCCCCACTTCCAGCTTCATTCCATTCCCCCCACTCCTATCACTACCTGATAGCCTAAAAAGTCCCTCCCCAGCTTTCTTGTAGGCCCCCTTCAGATACTGGAAGGCCACAAGAAGGTCATCTCAGAGCCTTCTCTTCTCCAGACTGAACAGCCCCAACTCCTTCAGTCTGTCCTCATAGGAGAGGTGCTCCAGCCCTCTGCTCATCCTGGTGGCCCTTCTCTGGACACCTTCCAGCATGTCCAGATCCCTCTTGTAATAGAGGCTCCAGAGCTGGACACAGTACTCCAGGTTGGGTCTCACCAGAGCTGAGTAGAGGAGGAGAATCACCTCCCTTGACCTGCTGGCCACACTTCTCCTGATGCAGCCCAGGCTCTGCTTGGCTTTCTGGGCTGCAAGTGCACATTGACAGCTCCTGGTGAGCTTCTCATCCACCAGCACCCCCAAGTCCCTCTCCTCAGGGCTGCTTTCCAGCCAGTCCCTGCCCAGCCTGGATTTGTGCCTGGGATTGCCTCGACCCAGCTGCAGGACCCTGCACTTGGTCTTGTTGAACCTCATGAGGTTGGCTTGTGCCCTTCTCTCCAGCCTGTCCAGGTCCCTCTGGATGGATCCCTTCCCTCCAGCCTGTCTGCTGCACCACACAGCTTGGGGTCAGCAGCAAACCTGCTGAGGGTGCACTCAATGCCTCTGTCCATGTCACCAACAAAGCTGTTGAACAAGACTGGTCCCAGGACTGATCCCTGAGGGACTCCACTTGTCCCTGGCCTCCACTGGGACATGGAGCCATTGACAGCCACTCTTTGGGTGCGGCCATCAAATGATGATCTCCAGAGGTCCTTTCCAGTCTGTGATTTTGTGATTACCCGTTTCTGGGTTGGTGAAACTGCAAAAATACTGTAGATGTAGCCTTTTTGTACCCAGTATTTGAGTATCCTCTGCTAGGAAAAGGAGTGGCTCAATGCCATCCCTCTTTCCCATAGCAGCTGCAAAGCCTGTTAATATTCTTGATGCTGAACCAGTAGCTCATAAGACTGGTACAGCCAGAGTATTAGTGGAACAATTTTGGTGTTGTTCTAATATATAGCAGAAATCACAGTCAAGAAGAAATGCAGGACTTTGAGTGCGTTCGAGAAAATGCCTTCTGATTTTGCCAGGACAGATGAAGTGGTTCACAATGATTTGTGCTGAAGCAGTCTTGTCAGAGTCTTAAAAATCTTTATAAATAGACTGGATAACCTCCTTCACACTGACATCCCACTGAAGTCAGCTGTATCCACAGTTATCAGAAAGTTCACTAAACACATATCTGCCCAAGAAGCAAGTGTAATGCATTGTTTGCAATGTGACACTAACTTTTACACTTTAATTAAATGAAGTGATACACAAAAAATAAAGCTGTCCTTCCATGAACACCACATGCATTGAGAAGATAGCAAAGTGCAAACACTAAGCTTGAACTTAATACAGGCTTTATCTTTAGCTAGATAGCCTACATTATTTTAACGACATTATCTCGCTTCTTGCTTTGAAATCTAGTGCAATATCTCTGCTCCGGAGAACAGAAATGGAGTCATTGAGTAAAGAAAGCACTGAAGAAAAATCAACACATTATCCAGGGTATATTCAATTGGATATATTTTGATAACACTTTTAATTAAAATCTTCTAGCTGTGATTCTGCCAAATGGTTTCACCTTTTACAGTTGAGTACCTGCTGTCTTTGGACATTGTGCATAAACTGTGCACGTGTTCTCATTTGCAGTTGATAATGAGTCTCATTAAAACACAACTTACCTTCAAGAAAGAAAACACTTGAACCCTTAGTTTCTCTCCCTTCCTCATAGCATCATCATATGAAGATACCCTCTAAAAGCTTCTTCTCCTACTTCTTCATTTCTCTCGTTTTTTAGGTTGCTTGGGAGGTTTTGTGTTTGTTTGTTTAATTTATCTCAGGTCTGGACTACCTAGATGTGGTATCTAAAATCTTCAATTTGACTTTACCACTACTATTCCTTTATGCTTTCTCCACTTCATGGACATTTTTGCTAAAATGTTTTTGCCTGGTTTTTTCCTTCTCTTTTTTTTTTAACTTCCTTTCTCTTTGCTTTCTCTGCTGCTTCTGATTCCATTGTACCATCTCATATTTTCCTCTGATGCAGTGTACTTTGCTGTGCTTTTCTGCTTTTACATATATCTATATCTATATCTATATCTATATCTATATCATCATCAACTGCCACATGACTTCTCGAGTGCTGCTGCTTCCTCCCCCAGCTCCGAGTTGTATCCCTCCTGGGATGGGAAAATAAATTTTTCCCAAGTACCCTTCCTAATCCTTTAGTGTCAGTCCTAGAAAATGAATTCTTAAATATGGATAAATTCATGTACATTTATTGTATAGATTTAAACTCGTTTGTTTAGATTATTTAAATATGAATAAATGATTCAGGTGTTTAAGCACATCATTCTCATTCATTTGATCAGAGACCATTTTTAATGCAGCACTTAATGACTATTAAATGTTAAAAAATACTTCCAATACTATAAAAGGTGCAGCAAAGTTGATTTCCACACTGGATGCAGGCTAGGCACTCTGGCTGACATCCCAGAGATCTTTATCATCTTACACTGTTTCTGCCTCACATTTTTCTTAAGGACGGTATTAGGGACTTAAATATCCTTGAAGCATGGGTTCCAGTAGATCTCAGACCTCATGTTTGATCTGTGTTTCCCTAATCCAGGAGGTACATGAGAAAAAAAATGCAACCTAATCATCAGGGAGATGTCCCTCAACCCATGAGATGTGTCCTTGATCACCTGGCGTGCAGTGCAGTTGCATTTCAGGGAGATCTCAAACTAGGCTCATTCAAAGGTCTGTTTCTGGTAAAAGGAGCAATCTAGAGAGGTGGCCCAGCTCAAGGAAATTACTGCCTGGCAGCCATACTGTCTAGCAGGGATTGCTCAGAGGAGGCTACTTCAAGGCTCTCTTGTTGACAGGATAAAGTGGCTGGCTCATAGTTCCCACAACAGCAAAGATATGCATGAGACTCCTTCTACCCCCAGCTTTCTTTGTTCCTTGATAGAAATGTTCCAGATCAGGTTGGATGAGGCTCTGAGCAACCTGATCTAGTTGAAGATGTCCCCACTCACTGCAAGGTGGGGCTGTAGCAATGCTAGAAAACTTCTGTAGGGAGAAGTGTCTAGCATTGCTTGACTGTTGTGAGGTTAGAAAGCTGTTCTTCATCTGTCTCCTTGAGTCACTGAGTTACCAAGTCATAGACAGAGCTGGAGTGGCTGAGTTACGATGCTTGGAGGGCTACAGCAGGCTGGGGGAAGATGAGATGAAGAATCAAAAGCTTGGCAAATGTCAATTTAGGAGACATGATCAAAATTTCTTTATCTAAAATTAAATTTAGGTAAAATTTTAAATGTTAGATAAAAATTTTAAATGCTTAGATAAAATGGTTAAATTTACAATAAGTATTTTTTTTCCCTAAGTATTTTGGGTTTCTATCCAGGGTTTATATGATCAAAACAACAGAAAAACAAAACAAAACAAAACAAAACAAAACAAAACAAAACAAAACAAAACAAAACATGAAAACATGCCTCTCAGAAGCAAAACTCAAGTCCCTTGTTGGAAAACCAGTAAGGCTCACCAATTCTAAAGCAAGAAGATGCAATCACACAAAACTTACATTTGTGATAGTCCTTGGAGTATATGAGCTACTTTCCCCAGATTGCACAATTATGTATTCTAGCATACATGGTAAGACAATTTGATGGATATATGCTAGCACAAAGAAAAAAATGTTCTGTACCAAAATGCTGGCCACAGAAACTATACCAGCATCAGAGAATCGTGTAGTTCAACTTGCAGTCTAATGCAGATGGGGCCAAAAGTCATTTGAGAATTAGTCCAAATGAACTGAGCAATTTTGTGGCACTTTGAAAGTAAAGTGCAGAAAACAAAGTCTAATTTATATTTCAGAAGAAAACCCATGCAACTCCTATGCTGCCCCACGTTGCATTAGGTATTGATCTACTTTTGATATGGCAATTCTAATTTTTGAAACATTTATTAGTGAAGTGAACCTTAGTGGACAGTATTCCTCTTTGTTGATGTTTAGATTTTCCATTAAAAGCAATTAGTTGGCCACAAATAGGTAAACAAGTACCCTCCAGTGACTACCTAACAAAAGTGAAACTAAGATACTGCATTAGAAAAAGAAAAAAATAAAAATAAAGCTTCTGGTATGGCAGGTACATTTACAGCCAGAAATGAAAATGGATGGGGCTGGAGCAGACATATTAAAAAAAAAAAAAAAAGGACAAGAATGCTCCAAGCATGACCTGATGAGTCTGGATGCTCCTCCCATGCTGAACATTGCATACCTACCTCTTTTAAATAAGCACTTGTCTATGGCTGAGGGAGCCAGCAGATGACACAACTGGTGGCTTCCCACGTCACAAGAACTTACTGATATAAGCCTGAGATAAAGACTCCAATATTCATAGCTTTGTGTTGTGCATGTGTTGCTTCAGAGAGAAATCACCTGCAAACTTCTTGTATGGTAAGCGTAATATAGTTTTCCTGTAGCTCAGATTCTGTTGCTCCATTTATTTTTTTGTTGTTGGGCCTGGTTTTGGTTTTCTTTTAGCAAGATTTATGGGTTAGAAGAGCAACATAGACTATTTACAATCCATATTTGAGTGTAAGTTTTACATCATTTCAGCTAACTGAAGAGCTGCAGAGTTAAAAGAGCAACATAGACTACTTAAAATCCATATTTAAGTGTAAGTTTTACATTATTTCAGCTAACTGAAGAGATGCAGGGTTAAAAGAACAATGTAGACTACTTAAAATCCATATTTAAGTGTAAGTTTTACATTATTTCAGCTAACTGAAGAGATGCAGGGTTAAAAGAGCAATGTAGACTACTTAAAATCCATATTTAAATGTAAGTTTTACATCATTTCAGCTAACTGAAGAGCTGCAGGTTTAAAAGAGCAATGTAGACTACTTAGAATCCATATTTAAGTGTAAGTTTTACATCATGTCAGCTAACTGAAGAGCTACAGGGTTAAAACAGCAACGTAGACTATTCAGAATCCATATTTAAGTGTAGGTTTTACATCATTTCAGCTAACTGAAGAGCTGCATGGTGCATATCTTAGTGAATTTAAATAAAACATAGCTTTCCCAAGCATGAAAATGTAATATACAGGTAGTATGACACCCTTGCATGTTTGGTATGACCTTCCGTTTCTTTTTATTGGCAAAACTTTTCTCACAACCTAGTTTTCTCTTTGTTCACCAGACATTGCTTATTTCCCCCAGCAGATCCATATGGAAACACACTCCAAGTACTGCACCCATCTTACTGGTAGATATTGACTCTAAGGAATGTTTGCAAAAATGAAAAATGTAATTATGTTGCTTAGGCTACAATTAACTACTAATGCTGAAGGTCTGCTCATAGTTTTGTACCTGGTAAATACGAAATAGAAAACGTATTTTGAACAAATATCTGTACCTATTCCACCCAGATAGCACACAGAACTAAATCTCAGTGTCTGGATGACTTTGGCATGACTGCCATCCTTCAGCTAGGACAGGAATGTCCAGCACTTGGGGAGAGCAAGTCAAGAGCTGGCAAGTCTTGAGGACTGACTATAGTATACAATAGTGTGCTTAAAGACATTTCAGTAAGATACATCCCAATAGCGTGCTTGAAGACATTTCAGTAAGATACTTTGGCCTTTTTCTTCTTTCTTAAATTGTATTGGTTTAAACTGCTCATTTTCAAGTTAAACTCTTTATTTCCATATTTTACCAATGCAAGCATCATTTTTGTTCAATTATATATGTAACCATTTCAAGATAATGTTTTCTTTCATTTTAAAATGGAAAATACCTATAGTTCATTTGCACTGTGTAACAGACATTTTAATAACTTCAGTTTTTAACAAGGTTTGCTTGTTTTTTTTTTTTTCCCTAACTTGATAGACATGTAGTTTAATATACCAAAAAATCCTGCTTCACAATTTCAGTGCAATTGCACAGGCAATTTATTGAGGAAAAATCAAAGCACAACAGACATCTTGCAATATAAATTCTTGGTATTTGAAATAAGTGAAAACATGAAATTTTATCTGGTATAGATAACAGCAACTGCATTCTATTTTGTAAAACTGATATTTTGTTGCAGTTATACCAGTCTGTGATGATTCATAGAAAGCATTTATTGAAGACTTCGAGTGTTGGCTGCTTCTGCAACATAGATCTAATTATTTATTCCCAGTTACTTGCACAAGAGGTTCAGGTTAACCATGGAAAGGTAGGATCCATGTGACTCTTACCTGTTAGAAATTATGTAAGTGCTTTCAGAAAGTGCTGTATGTAAGAGATTTAGTTAGAGAATTCAAAAGTTAGAGAGTATAGAGAGTTGGAGAGCCTCAGATCAAAAATGAAAGTATAGTCAGCAGATGCTAGGACTTTGGCTGGATGATATGTACAGAAAGGAAATAATGCCAGGCAAAGAGAAGAGGATTAATCAGCTTTGAAATCTAAACAGAGAAGTCAAAGGAGAGCAACAGGCAAGAGAGGAGATAAGAGGAAAGATAAAGATGTGTCATAAAAATAGGTTTGAAATGCCATCATGAAGACAGTTGGAAATAATGTGCACTACTGTTCTACTGATGCTGCTTTTCTATGCTGGAGACTCCCATCTTTCATTTTCTGTACTTGCAAACTGGTGAGAGGGAAAGCATCCACGAGATCTTTCCATTAGTGGATCCCTAGAAGGAATTTGAGCATCAGAAAGTTTGATCATTCTGGTTTAGCAGTAAGACACACATCGCACCCTTTGAGGAAAACTGAATGTGACTTCAAGTCCCTCCTGAAAATGCTGATGGTTTTAAGACTGTCTCTTTAATTTTTCTTCACAAAGTTCGAGCAGAAAAGTGAAAGAATGTAAATGTATCACTATTGGGTGTAAGAAAGAAAAATACTGATTATTCTAAACACTTCCACTGGAGAGAGAGAAATGTTTAAGAGTCAGTACTCAAAACAAGGTACAGTCTTGTAGTCAGTCTCAGTTTCTCTGCCTGCTTCTTTTCTCCTCTGGCTGAAGATAACACACAGCTGCATACTGACCTTGACAACTACTCTGTATTTTTACCTATTTCTATGACCTAAAATCTGGTTCATTTTGTTCTGTTTATTTGGATTCCCCACCTTGCTCCCTTTCCAGATTGAAGCTTTCTATTCCATTCTGGTATCAAGCACTTTTTGGCATAAACAATCTTTGACCTAGTAGTTATTTTCTACAAACATAAAGACATATGGATGGATTCACACTCACCTAGTCATTTGCAACATATTTCCATCACTATTTTAATCCCTCACTGATCAAATTTCTCTTGGAACTTACCCTAACATTATATCCAATAAAAGTGTATCGTGCAACCTACATGATAGGGAGGCTCCAACACATTGAACTTAAAATTTACTCTGTGTTTTAATTAGGTAATAAGGAATGCAAGGAAACATTCCACAGAATAATATCATTGTAATAAGGAACTATTCCCACTTATTTTGCTTTTCTGTGCTGTACATGGTAAACTCAATTATCTTTCTACAGGTTGTTATGAATTACTAGGACACATTCTGGCAGGCTTTTCTTCATACAGTCATCATTAAGAGCTTCCATCTTTAAAGACATTTAGCAATGCCAATAACCACCAATGAGACTAAACTATATGTCTGTGTGGTGGGTTGAAAATTCCCCCCCAACATTAACTTTGCCAGACCAGCTCAGTGGAATCAAATGAAAGCTGTATTTACAAGCAAAACTACAATCTACAATTAAATGCAATGAATATGTACAAAATACACAGTATTTACAATACTTACAGATATTTACAGTTAACAAACAGCACTAGGAAACCCCTGGTCAAAGACCAGGGGAGCTGCAACAGCTTCTGCCTCCCTGCCTCCCCCTTACCTCCCTGCACAAAAGGGACAAGAGAGAGAAGCAGAGATATTAGATTTAGCCAAAATAAAAGCAGTGCAGCCGAGGTCTGTGAAGCCGGTTAGTATCTCCGCAAGCGAAGAAGCAAGAAGAGAGGACGAAATTGTTTTGGGAACCAAATCTTGTGGTAGATATCTTTCCAATGGAATTGTTTAGAATAATCATTATGTTCCTTTTTACACCCAGTAGTGATTTATTTACATTTTACTACTTTTTGCTCAAGATCTGTGAAAAAATGTAAAGGCATAGCCCAAAACTACCACACCTCTGAAAGGACAAAAGTCATTGGAGGCTCTTTCCAGCTTTTCAAAGAGAGTTGAGTCATTAAGATGTCTTTATAGAGGACAGATTTTGCTGGATAGCATGTCCAGAAAGGAAAAGGGTTTCTAAGTAGGCAGTTTATTGAATGAAAAACATAGCAGTGAGGGTACTGCTCCCTGAGAGGCACAGCAGCATATTTACTGTGTAGAAGAAATTTGTGGGTGCATGTTAGGACAGCAATGGCAATGTGAAATGCACAGTCAGTGAGGAAAGACCAAGCAGCACTAAGAAAGAATGCTTTATGAATGTATTATTGGTCAGCAAGAAAGTGCCTAAATTAGATTGCAAGGTAGGATTTAGGCTTCTAAAATCTAGGTGTGTCTTGCCTAAACCAAACCCTTGCCTAACCCTTGCATATATAAACATCCCAAGGCACCTGTAACTTCAGCCTGATCTAGTTGAAGCTGTCCCTGCTCATTGTAGGGGTGGTTGGACTAGATGACCTGTAAAGATCCCTTCTGACCAAAACCATTCTCTGATTCTATGTATTTCATTACTAAGATTCACCAGTATTTTAGAGTTGGTACAACTGGAGGTATATCTTCACAACATCCATAAATGAATTAAACTTGTCCACAATTGAAAGAGTTCTCAGCCACTGGAACAGTCTCCCCAAGAGGTAGTTGAATCCCCATTCCTGGAGGTGTTTAAAACAGATAGAGATGTGGTGCTGAGGGATGTGGTTTAGCACCAGCCTTGGTTAGAGTTAGAGTTAGAAAATTCTTGGACTGGGCGATCTTAAAGGTCTCATCCAACCATTCTATGATTCTATAATAAGCAGCATAATGTATAACTACCATGTCTCAATTTGATTGGAATTTATAGACCAAATAGTTTCTGAAGCCTGATAATTCAGCTTTTACTAAATTCCATAGTTAGGGGAAGTTCAGGATTGAGGTCCCTGCTTCACAGATAGTTGCTGGGTTTGGTCAGTGGTAGCTGAATGTAAAACCATGCAACCGATCCTTGAGGCAGCAACAAGAGGGTAAGTTTTCCACTGTGGTAGGGAACCAGACTTCAGCACTTTGACCCTGACAGCCTCTGGCTGTAAGGGTGCACAGCTTCAAGAAGAGGGAGCATCACTACCGGAAAGCAAGCTGCCATTTGGTGGCCATGATTGCTTTTAGTAAGATGTAGACAGGGTATGTTTTGTACTCTTTAGTTTGAGCGAGGCATACGATGCCTGGCATGGAAGAGGCCCTCCACTTGTTCAAAAGATAGTTTGCAAGAGATGGCATAGCTCCCAGCTTCACAGGAGGATTACTGTCTGAAAAGGATACCTAAGACTCCCCTCACCTCTACACACTTCACTTTCAAGCATCCAACTCTAACAGAGAAAGGGACTGCATTCAGTTTTGCTGCCAGACACTGAAGATTCAGCTTATGTTCTTGAAAGCTTTTGTCTAGAAGTTATCTTGAAGCCAGCAGTCGATGCAATTAATTGCTGGGCTGCACTGGACACCTCGGGAAGTATCCTCACCAATGGAGTCTCACCTCCCTTGCTTACTACAACTGATATTCATCATAAAATCAATTTATATTTACCTTCAAAGCAGAGATTGTACTCTATAGGCCTCTATTTAAATGTCTTCTTTTCCAAAGCACTAAGATCAGGACTCAAAATCTGTAGGATATAATTCAATATAGAAGACTCTGTCATGTAGTGGAATGAATTAATTGTTTCATAAATCCTCCCTTTTTTTAAAATGAGCCATCTGATAAACCTGTGGATAACTTAAATCCTTCTCCTGAACATAGCAGCATGTTTCTTACCTCAGCAAAATCTCAAAAAAACAGAACTATTAAATGTGACTGAAATTCACCTTGCTGGTTTAAAAAAGACTGTAGAGTTTCTCTCCATGGCAAGGACAAGCATGTTTTTGCAAACTTGCAGGAGACTAGGTGTTCTTTCTTCTGCAGGTAGCGGCTTGGATTAATTTCTGAATTACTTCAATCAATATCTGAGGTAGCATTATGAATTAATTTGGTGGACAACACAAAAGCCTAAATATCATTTTAGACATGATAACTTCTATGACACTGTTGCCAAATGAATCACTTCCAAAGCAAAAAAAAAATCATCCTTTCCATCATTAATATTTGCTTGAATTGACTGTTGCTAGGCCCCTAAAATTAACAAAATTGCAGCACTGAATTACTAAGGCTACAGGACCAGAATGGTGCATATTTACTGTACATACAATTCGATTATTAAACAATCATATTTTTTAATGAAATGCTGCTCTATGATTGCCTTTAGTGATTTTCACTTGAACTAATGGAACCCACTATTCTACCATTAGTAAGACCATATTTGACATAAAATGGTATAAAAGCATTTTAATCCACTCCCGGAAAAACAGCTGTAAGAAAGGTTTCTCTTTGACTGCTTATCTAAATTAGTTCCTTATGTCAAATCATTGCACAGAAACAAAAGCTATGGTCAGCCCACTTAAAATTCCATTTGATTCCTCCTGGGAATGGAAAACTTCGTATTATTTTTCATGCTCTGAAAAGTCTTCTGCACATTTACTAGAAGACTGAAATCTAACATTCATTTTAAGTGAAGGGGGCAATATTATCAGTTTCGAGAAAATAAGTTAAACTATGGCTGTTGAGGGATCATGACTTTTGTTCTTTCACATTACTCTGACTGCAATTTAGAGGATTTTAAGGAAAAAAAGGAATAGATTTATTAATTCTTAATGATGTTTCAGTAGACAACTCTGTTTCCAGCAATGATTCCTGCAGAAAAGATAATTTTTTAAAGTTTTGGGTATTTTTTTTACAGTATCTAGACTGCTACGTTTGGAGTTTCATTTCTCATAAAGACTATGTGCAACAGAAAGTCAAGGCCAAACAGGGAATTCAAAAGGGACTTCGACATGAGAAGTGAACAATCTCACCAACTGGGACTGCTTCTAACGGAAGTACCTGGAATAAAGGTTCAGAAATACAGGGGGCTTCTCCAGTGAAGCTGCATAACTAAAATCTCTGCAGGCACTAATGGGTAGCTTTCCTGAGTATAGCTTTCTTGCTACACCATAAATGACCCTGTGGGGTTTTTTGGCCAAAATTAATGATGACATAATACTAAAAACATACTTTAATGCACTGCTGTTGAATATATGCAGTACCTATGGCTACAGCAGAATGTGGGCTGAAGAAATTCCTTTTGTTCCAGATGTTATTGTTGCCTGATAATTAACAGGATTAAAGCTCTACCTGCAAGCACTTAAACTCATAGTTAATCTTAAGACCCTATCTCACTGTTAGTCTTATGATCTTAAGACTACCAAGTCAAGCTTGTGTAACTTAAGCAACTTGCTGTAAATGATTCCAGAGTTGCATGCTCTAGGATCAGAACAACTAACACAGAGAGAAGCATGGAGGTACAAATGATGCCAGTGATAAGTGGATTTGGAAAAGTTCTTCAATAATCAATCAATAAGATCCCTCTTCATAATCTTCATAATCTTTTAATGAAATCCAAGTGTCACAGGACAGACAAGAAAGACTTCCTGAATCTGGTTAAGGTTAAAAGATACAGCATAGGAATACATCTCTGACGGAGGTTGAAAAGCAGGGGGGTTGATTAGGAATCCCTAAAGACAGTGTTGGGATCAGTGGTGCCAAGATACTCTAGTGATCTGGAAGGCTCTGTTGAACTTCTCAGAATGACTGAAAATGCTGATGATTGTGAGAAATCCTGCAAGATCCAATGATATCATAATGAAATGTCAGATGAAATTCAATAAATGCTAGTTGCACGGAGGAAACATAACCCTGCTTACATGAGCGAGTACAGCACAAGTGCTATTTATTTGCACTGACTCAGAAAAGAGAGTGTGGTGAAAGAGCAGACATTCACAAGAAACTTAGCCCAGAGGCAGTAAAAACAAACAAACCAACCAACCAAATACCTTCCTAAGCATCTAGGACAGGTCTGAAAGAGAAGAGGAAAAAAAAATATCACATTTCAAAGGAAAATGAAAAAGATACAGAGTAGCAGGATGAGGATGTTCAGAGATATAAAATGTCATGTTTTGGAAGGAAAACAGTATGAACCAAGCCCCTTTAGGGAGCAAAGAGCTGGAAGAACTTTGTGAAATGATGAACTCTAACAGAGATCACAAAATTGGGAATAACTCTCCATTTCTCAAAATAAAAACACTAGGGAGCACTAAGTGAAGTTAGTGGTAAAACCTCGTTTTTCACAAACACATAATGAAATTAGGGCACTTAGTGCTACAGGATGTTGTGGCACGGATAGTATAAAAGGAGTTCAGCAAGGGCATAAGCCATGTCAAGGCGAATTGCAAGCTGACAGCCCTTAAAGGGGCTGGACTGGATGGGACGCCTGGTTCGGGCAATCCTTAAGCTGCCTGTTGCCATAAACCATTGAACACAAAGGCAGAAAGGCATCCCGTGTGCCTCTCATTGCTTTCCCCAAGCTTTTTGCCCCGGCTGCTAGCTGACCTTTGGTAAGGCTGTGCTTATCACATGGAGTAAACTGTTTAGTCCTGAGAGTTACAAACGCTTCCGTTAAGGACCCAGTATGAATGTCTCAAAAGTTTTCAGCAATTAACGTTGTGAAACGCTTCGTGCTGCTTCTTTCTGTACTCTTCCTGCTCCAAAGCTGCCGACAAACAAATTCTACAGGGAAAAGCTACGCACACAAAGCAGATGCTGGGAAGTTGATCGCAGAAGGCTCCGCAGCCCAAAGCTGCGAGATTGTTGGCCGGACAGTCCGCACTCTTCCTGGGGCTGCGGCAGAGGCTTGCTCTGTCCGCGGCTCGCTGCACAACGCCTTTATTTATTTATTTAAGGTTGGGCACATCGCATCTCTGTGGCTCGCTCCGCACCGCCTGCCTTTATTTATTTATTTATTTATTCCAGCTTTGGCACATCGCATCTCCGCGCACAGGTGCACACCTCCAAGGGCCACTGCGCTTCCAGATAATCATGGAATTAAAAGCCCGCCGCCCCGCAGCTCAGGGGTCCGTTGAGTCCCGTCCCGCAGCTCACGGTGGCAGCACAGCCACCCGCCCAGAGCTCGCCCAGTGCTGCTTGGACAGCGGCCCCTGAGCGATAGGCACTTCGCGACCCAGGGGCCGACCGGAACCTACCCTTAGCCCGTCGGGGCGCGGCTCGGCCTCCCGGGCGCCCCCGCAGCTCTCTCCGCCCCGCTCCGGCGGAGGGACGCGGCGCGGCTGCTGGGCACTCGCCGTCACTCGCTCTCTCTCTTCGCAGGTCTTCGGAGCGGGCGAGGTGGGCGCCGCTTGGAGCCAGGCGGGCGGGCGCCATGAAGCGCTCGCTGCTGCGGTTTTGCCAGTCGCGGGAGAAGGCGGCTGCCTCCAGCTCCTACCAGGGCGTCGTCTGTGAGGCGGATGCTGCCTCCGTCGCCTCTCAAGATGTCTTCAAGGTGCGTGCAAGGGGGCGCGGGGGAATGGCGGTCTCGGGGACTGGGTGGCGGCACAGCCTGAGGGGACAGCCCGAGGCAGTCCAGCTGCGTGAGGACCAGACGGGGGCTCCTGTGAGGGCGCTGGAATGAGAGGTTATGAAAGCGGCGGGTGAGGTGGGCGAGGGTGCGGTGGAGCTCTGGAGGCAGCTGTGCGGGCTGGACAGCGGTTGTGTCCCAGAGACCCTTTCCTCCGGGAGATCCCTTCCCCTTGTTAGTCAGCGGAGCCGTGAAGGGAAGGAGGTCCGGCCGCGGGGCATGAGGGTACAGCGGTGAGGGGTGGCAGGGAGCTGGGTGGGTGGCAGGTGGCTGCTGTGAGGCTCACTCCCCGGGCACGGCTCACCAGAAAGAGTCCACCTCTTTGGGGGAGGTTCCAACATCGTGATGGGAAGGAGAGGTTCCTCCAGCAAAAATGTCCTGAAAGGAAAGTTTAGAAGCTCTTATGGAAGGAGCTCTTATGAAAGGAAAGGGGGAAGCAAGGGAAAGGCACAACCTACAAATGTGAAAATTTCTGCCAGGAAAGATGAAATCTGTTCCCCTTGCATAAAGAGTAGAATGAGAAGTGATGCATTTATATTGCACCTGGGAAGATGTAGACCAAACATTAGCGAAGCCTTCTTTAAGTGTAAGAATTAAACAAAAGAGGAGGTGGCTTGCAAAGGATCTGACTTGGATAACTGGAGGTTTTTAAGCACAGGCTAAACAAATGTGACAGGGCATGTGGAAGGGTTTAAAGACCTCCTGAGATCATTTCCAGACTTATTTTCTTGTGTGCTAGCTGTAGTCCTGAGCAACACCTCTTGTCAGCCCAGTAGGTGATCTGCCACTACCGAGCTGTTCAAACGAGGGGCAAAGGAGCTGCTGTTGTTTAATAGTTTATTTGGCTGGTTTGAACCAGCAGAAGTACAGGGAACACCTAACTGGTACCTTTCTTTCCTATTTTGTTAATGAAAGACTAGCACTGGCTGTAAAGCCTTACTTTTGTAGACAAACTATCATCATGCCACTTTTCAGCCACATTTTGTCTTACGAAAACTTCCATTGTAGAGAGTGGCAAAATATGGTTTAAATCAATAGAAATACTTGAAATTCATTACAATTAAAATTAAGGTAGAATGTTAGAAAGAACAGAAGCTATTGGGCTCTATGCAAAGTTTTTCTTAAATAGCTTTTTTGATGTCTGTAAAATGTATAGATACTTATATATGTAATTAACTCATTAGGATGACATTAGAGTCATCTTAAATACTTGAACCAAGCCATCTGATTTGCTTTTTTCTGTTTGCATTTGTGTAGCAGATGCTTGTATTTGCCCCCAGTCTTACCAATCTGCAGGCACATTTGTAACATCATTCACATGAGTAACCTGTCTGTTTTAGTCCCTCCAAAGTTTTCAACAACTTGCTTTTAAATTCTCCCCATTCTTACTGCCAGTCATGTTTTTTTCCCCCCTAAAATTTTTCTTTGTACACAAGTATGGGTTTTGAAACGCTCTTAACAAAACTGTTTGGAGAACATCACAAAGTAAGAGTCAGCAGGGTTGCAAAGCACAATACCAAGCAAGTGCCAGTGGGTTTAGCTGTTGGAGGGTGTTTTGTTGTATTACACTGTGAAGGTGCTGGGGTTTTCCAGTAGCCCATAGGATGCTCTTGGGATACTGCTTCATTTGAAGAGTTTATTTGTTGCTCTGACATAAAGAACACCACAAAAGCCCAAAAGCTGAACTTGGAAGCTCAGGACGTAATACCAGTTTTTGCAGAAAGTTCTAGAAATTTATGGATTTATGGAGATTATTAATTTTTCCTCTCTGTTGAATTCATTTGGCATGGACACAGCTGGAAAGAATATAAAACAGTAAGTGATGGTTTGCTTGTTTGAGATTTTCCATGATGGAGGGGGAGGATCTTGAGCTCACAACAGAAGACAGAATAATGTATTCCAGATAATTTCTGGGTTTGTTAATTTTGCACTCTTACTCATCTGGGTCTGATTTTGCGATCAGTTAAATCAATCTGTGTTTCACAGTTGACTCAACCTGAGCAGGATTTGGGTACTTCTGTATGAAATTAAACAGTCAGGAGGGAATTTTTGAGTGGTAACATGCCAACAGTGTCACGTTGTAGTTTTGCTAGCATCTGGCCTATTAGGAGAATGAAGGAATGAGAATATTTGTATCTAAAACAGGTGATTTCAGATGGAAGTGCCTGTAGGCTACGGAGCTTCATTAAGAAGAATCGTTCTGGACTTACCAAAGTGGATGAATTGAATGCCACCCCACTGCATCATGCTGCAGAAGGAGGTCAAATAGAATTAATGCAGTTGATCATAGATGATTCTTCCTGTGAAGGTAACACACCTTTTCTGAGCTATTTTATTTAACAGAATAAAAGAATTCAATAATCAAGGTGTCCATTAGCCAGCTGAAGACAAACTGAAATCTGTTATCTGCCTTTATAGATCGAAACGTCATTCAAACTGTCAGCCACAGTTTGCAGTGCTGTGGGTGTGGTTTGGGTCACTCTTGGGATGTTAAGGCTGTTTTCTCTCTAATGTAGCACATCAACATACCTTATTTTTGGGGGGGACTCAGTCTTCTGATATGAAAAAGAAAACTGCTGTGAAGTACAGGAGGTCTGACTTTTTGGCTTCTATGTTATAATAGTTGAAGGGTAAAAGAGAATTAATTTGATTTCTTACAGTTGGCATTTAAGTTGTCACCACACTTTGTTAACTTAATAGTGGGGGAAGAATAAGCATGTGATGAGACAGGCTACCTAAAGAAACTCAGGGAAGAAATGGTCACTAGGAGAAAATGGGGCTTGAGTGTAAGAGGTGTTGTTCAGTAGTTACTCATGAGCATGCTGAACTACTTAGGACTCCATTGACAGACTGCAGGGTAGTGAGCAGGCATACAACAGCCCTGAAAAGCTAATTTTTTTTCACCTGATGGTGGCTAATCTAATTTCAGATTATTCTGTCTGAAATACATTATTTTTCTTTTCAGTGTGTAATTTTTGTCTCTTTTTTTTAGGATATTGTTTGAGGTTTATTTGCAGTGCTAAAGCTCGAAATGCATGTGTAGAACAGATCGGGTTTATAACTGGCATAAATTGGTTTACTTCTCTGTTCTTAAATAAATTACAATAGATATGGCCTTTAATCTTCTTACATTTGCAAACATTTATCATCTCTTATTTTAGTTACTCACACTTGTTCTGTGCAGCCTGTGAAACAATACCTGGAAAGTTCAATAAAATAGGGAAAAAAAAAAAAGAAGGATATCAAATAACTCTTAGGGGGAGGCAAAAGGTATATAATGAGGGACAAAAAGCAGACTGATGTCAGATGGCTGATGTCTCTAATCAATACCATGCATTCAGCATGATATCTATTCAATTGAACATGACACATTACATGACATGAAGTGTTTCCCTTTTTCTCTTTAAAGAAATGCATCACAGACCTAAACCTCCACTGAAGACACTTTTCTGCCTCTTTTTTTTTTAGTACAATCAGAACATTTGATGTTTGAGCTTTGCTTCTGGTTTTGTTTTGGTTTGTTTTCTCTCCTTTGACCTAGTATTGAATGTGATGGATTCTTCTGGAAATACCCCCCTGCACTGGGCCACAAAGAAAAACCAGGTTGAAAGTGTTAGTCTGCTTCTCAGCAGAGGAGCCAACCCAAACATTCTCAACTCCAATATGATGGCACCTTTGCATATGGCTGTGCAGTCCCTGCATAATGAAATCGTTAAGGTAAGTCTAAAGTCCATATAAATACAAAGCCTTGATAAGCAGCTTGGCTGCAGCTGCCTGCAGAACACCAAGACCTTGTTTATATATGCTGCATCTCCTCATGCTTTTGTTTAGTGAGCAGGATGTGGAGCATACCATGCTTAAAAAAGTTGTTTGCGTCTTCTTAGCAGTGAGTAAAAAGTAACTTACTGATTTAGAGACATGCTGCTGTTTGTGCTGTTATGGTAGTTGTTATGTTTCACAGAGAATTCATTTTAAATTGCCCAAACACAAGGGAGTTTATTTTAAAAGATTATTTTTAACTTCATTTTGGCATGTGGTATTTCAAATGTGCATGATATTTTTTTTCCTACGATTTTATACAAATATCAAAGTTTTCTTGAAATTAGCAGGGATTTTGATTAAAAACTAGATTAAAACCAGTCAGAAAACACAGTTCCTGAAACAAGCAATTTCACAATAATTTGAGTAATAGCAGAACTAAATCTGTAATTAAAAGTCAGAAAAAATATATATTGTAAAGAAATTCCTAAGGTATTTGTTTTGAGTCTTGTAAAACAGCAACAGCAGCATAATTTATTCTCATCATTTGTCCAAGTACAGCAAGAATGCTTTCTTGAACTTACTAATACAACCTTAGTACTACACCAGTTGCATTTTCAGCTTTGAGTTGTCTCTTTTTGCAGTTCATCCAAGCAAAAGAAAGAAAAATACATTCTTGTATTCAAGTCTTAAAATCCTTTTGATTTTTTCAGAATTTTACAAAATCTGTGGTTCCTATGAATTCAGAACAATAAAATCTGAAATACAGTGACATTTTTAAAATGGGTTTCCTTTTTAGTTCTGGGTTAGGTTATTTTGTAGAGCTCTGCTCTTGCCTAATTATGTGCTCTTGTTTATTCCCCACTGTGTTGTTTAGTCAAGCTAATTCTGCTTTGGTTTCTATTGTCAAATTGCCTGAGAGTGACTAAAATGTGCCAGTTCCTCCAGTGTGGAAAAAAATTAGTGGAATTACTGACAGACAATTAAATATATGTGTAGACAGAGGAATAAATATGCATTGCAGTGTGGTCATTATCATTTCCAGATCCTTTGTTTCTCCAAAAAAAAGTTTGAAGCAGTCATCCTATGACTAGGATGGTCATAGAGGGTGACACTGATGTACTGCTAGTAGTGCTAGCTCTAAACATAGGGACTGCAGCAGGAATTCGGGACTGGAAGACTCCCTGTTTTCATTAAGTCCCATCTCCCCTGATCTTACCTAGCTGTCTAATAGATTCCCAATTGAGCAGGATTTGCAACGTTGCCACTTCTCAGCAGAATAAATCCCCATCTGCAATTTGCTACAGAAAGTATTTTTCCTAGGATTGAGGAAACTTCTAAATAAAACTTTAAGACACTCTGCAGCTGTGTGCAGTGTTCACCCTGGTGTGATCCAGCTGTCCACTGTAAAGAGATTTACTTTGTCTGTCCTCACCCTCACTTTTCCCCTGTTGCTTTTTACATTCTCCTGCATTTTGTTCCCCCTCTGCATGTTGGGTTGTGAGCTGGTGGCATGCAGAAAGAGCAGGTCACAAGAGTTGTATGGATGGTAACCAAGAAAAGGAATGGAATAGGCCTTTGTTGGTATGTTTGGCTTATGGCTGACCAAATGGTTTCTTTCACATTTAGATTTTAGTCCAGCATAGCAGTACGGATGTTAATTTGGAAGGTGAAGCAGGGAACACACCTATAATTGTAGCATGTTACAAGGATAATCCTGAAGCACTGACACTCCTGGTAGGTATAATTAATTATCTGTCATCTTTTGATGTGGTTTGATTTACCTTGGCCCAGTGTTATTCTGTTCCTGTGTTCTGTCTTTGTTGAATGCAGAAAGGTTAATCATGCACCTAGTATCCAAGTTACTTTGCACAGAAGCTTTTAAGAGCATTTATAAACATACCTGAGTGGCAAACTCATAAAAAACTTTTAACTGATTTTGAAGGTGGAGAGAACTCAAAATGAAGCACATGCATCATAAAATCGTAGAATTGGTTCAGCTGGAAATGACCTCTAAGATCAAGGCCATTAAACCATCCCCCAAAGTGCCATGTCCACATGTTTCTTGAGCACTTCCAGGGGTAGTGACTCTACCACCTCCCTGGGCAGCCTGTTTCAATGCCTGACCACTCTTGCAGGAAAGAAATGTTACTTAATATCCAACCTAAACCTCCTCTGGCACAATTTCAGGCCATTTCCTCTTGTTCTGTCACCTGATACTTGGGAGAAGAGACTAACTCCTGCCTCACTCCAACCTCCTTTCATGGAGTTGTGGAGAGCAATGAGGTCTCCCCTCAGCTTCCTCTTCTCCAGGCTAAACAAGCCCAGTTTCCTCAGCTGCTCCTCACCAGACTTGCTCTCCAGACCCTTTTTTGGACATGCTCCAGCACCTTAAAATCTTTCCTGTGGTGAAGGGCCGTATAATATAGATGTATGGATACAACATGGAAAAGATGTTTGTATCTAAACTTTGCAGCTACCTGGAGCCTCTGTAGTAGTTTGTTAATTAGTCACAATTTTATGTATGCCACTAAGTTATATCCAGGAATTCTTTTTTTCAGATAGAAAATGGAGGGAAAATCTGCAAACCAAACAAAACAGGATGTATGCCTATCCATGCAGCTGCATTTTCAGGTGCAAAAACATGTATGGAAATTCTTTTAAAAAAAGGTAAATATGTTGTTCTTAGGCAGTAGGACTCAGTATTTCTAGTAGTAGTAGTACCAAGTTACTGCTTTCATTTCCAAAGAGCTGTGAAAACAAACACTTGTAACTGTGATAGAAGAAGTTAATGCAATTATTCCTGTAGACAATTCATGCTTGTAACATTTGTTGAATTGCAGCAGTATCTGAACTGCTTTCCTAAATGTGCAGATGTGAAAGGTTTCTGTTTTGATGGGGGAGAACATTAATCTGCAGTTAATATACTTGTTTTGAACACCTTTATATCTTCTGTTGTCTCAGTATTGCTCACAAATTTCCATTTATTTTCATCTCTCAGGTGAAGAATTGGGTCACTCTCCTAAAACTCACATCAATTTCACCAATAATGGAAAGTGCAGTCCACTTCATTTGGCGGTTCAGAGTGGGGACCTTGAAATGATTAAAATGTGCATTGAATTTGGAGCTCAAATTGATCTAAAGCAGGTAAAACACAGAGTGGAGTGAAATACAAATTTCATAAAGCCTAAGTACCTCTAAATCTCTGGTATGGGTTAAAAAAGAAAAGGAGATGAGTAGATATTCATTGCTCGTTGTCTCTTCTGATAAAAGTCGGGGGAGCAGCAAATGACAACAAGTCTCTAGTTCACATCAAGCAAAATGGCAGGTTTCTTTCCACCAGTTACAGAGGAGGTTTGGAGGATGAAAAATTCTAATGGATTCAGGTTCATTTGGGCAGGTTCACAGAAGAAAAATCAGTCCTCACTTACTAAATAAAACAACATCCCCTCTGGCTAAGGAAGTAAGGAAGTCCTGAGTCATAAAAAGGTGGAGTCTGGGAGAGAACTCTGGAGAATGCTACAGCCTTCTTCACAAAGTCTTTACTATGCAACATGCTATCATCCATCTCCAGGAGTGAGTTCTTCATTCTGACCCTTTCTGCATTCTTATTGTCCTCAGCCTCACCCTGGCATTTTCAGTGTCTTCTTTCAAGCAGGCACAAACTGGTGATACTGGAGCTGCTGCTGTGATGCTGTTGGTGTCAGGGTCTGTGCCTGGCTTCATGATGAATAAACAGTTCTGAAAATGCCTTTAATTAATCATTTGCAAGGCTGAAATCAACTCACAAGAGCAAAGAGAAACATGGCTTAGCCTTCTTTTATTGGTTTGAGTCTTCAAACACACTGGTGCTGGTTTCGTGATGGGTTAGACTGTTTTGAGAATGCTCACAGCTTTGTGAAAAAGCCTATTCCAAGGCATTCACTGAAATGTTCTAAAAAAGAGAAAGTCAGAACCCCCAGGCATGTTTCAAAGCTTGTTTGTCTCCTCTGGTTAAATGAAACCCCTTTTTGGCAAATGCTATGCTAATAATTTATTTATTGATTAGTAATTTTATGACTGCCTAGCTTAAAATAGTTTAGTAACTATATTAGGCCAAGTTATTTTTAACCTGCAGAAGATTTCATTTAAGGACAACTTCTAAGGAAGATTCCATCTAAGGAAGTCAAAACCATTTTAAAAGAATGCATTTTCTGTATCATGTAGGCTCATGTCTTTGTTTAAATGGTACTGGTCTGCCTATAGGTTTCATTGGTTTTCCTTTGCTTCATCTCTTGTATTCTCTTTTTTTAATTACTTCAACTAAAAAAAAGATTGTTAAGAGTGTATTATCTTAGAGACTTGACACAGAACAATAAGAATCTTTGTAGTAATCCTTTAAAACAATCTTTTTTTTTTCCCCTGGTCTTTCAGACCTCTTTAGAATTGACTAATTTAGTTAAAGACTGAAGTTTCATTACCTCCACAGAAATTTAGGAATTAGAAATCCTGGGTTAAATTAGTAGCGTGTAGTGTGGAGAGCTGAGGGTTAGGTTGTTGGGCTCTAAGTGCTTAAATGTTGTTTTATTTTCCTGTTTACAGAATGAAAAATGCACAGCACTTCATTTTGCTGCCACTCAAGGAGCAACTGAGATTGTAAAGTTAATGATGTCATCTTATGCTGGTGAGGAATCTATTATTGATGCTGTTGATGGGAATAAGGAAACATTGCTTCACAGGTAGGAGGCTGCTCTGCCAGACATTACTCTAAGTTATGAGCCATGATATTCCTAGTTATTCTCATCATCCAGCTATATTTTCTGTAGTACATTGTGGAACCTCTTGTCACATGGGTTGGAACTTCTCCGTGGGGGCTGGCTTAGTGCAATATGAGAGAGTCAGTAATTTGGTCAGAATGTTAAGAGATTTTGGTGCCAATATCAAAATCAAAACAATTCCAGTTGCATTGAATTCATGTCCAAGAGTGGTCTTGTATTGAGAATTTAATGAAGTAGTAGATGTACAAGAGCTGTTAACAGCTTCTGATGTTGTGGAACAAATGCTGTCATCTCTTAAGATTATATTCTGTAGTGGCCTCAACCACCTCCCTGAGCAACCTATTCCAATGTTGCACCACCCTCATGGTGCAGAATGCGTTCCTAACATCCAATACAAATCTACTCTTCTCTAGCTTGAAAGCATTGCCCCTCATCCCATCACTCCAGGCCTTTGTAAACAGTTTCTCCCCATCCTTCTTGTAGGTCCCCTTCAGGTACTGGAAGGTCACTATTAGGTCTCCCCAGAGCCTCCTTCTCTCCAGGTTGAACACCCCCAGCTCCCTCAGCCTGTCTGTGTAGCAGAGGTGCTCCAACCCCCTGATCATTTTCATGGCCCTTGGAACTGTCCTACTGTATTGCTCATTGCGTGAAACTATTAAACAGGGGTCTGACTTCTGAAAACATTTCAAGGGTCTCGATTAACTGTGCTATGCTTCCTGCTTAGACCATTTTCTTCCTCTAATATTATAAATCAGCATCTTACTTCAGAATAAAAATATATGGCAAGTTGCTTCTGAAGGTCAGATCAATGAAATGAATTTGAGGCTCTAGGTCTGCCTGGTACAAGTTAAGTCTGAAGCTTTGGGAATTCTATCTTGACATTGTGTGGTACAGCAAAAGATCAGACAGAGTGATTCTGTTAAAAATCAGTGGTAAAATGCCTGTTGACCTACCAATGGGGTTTTTGTTTCCCACGGTGATTTTTTGCCATATTAGTTGAACTGAACTTTGTTTAAAAACAAAAGTCCATGACAAAAAATCAGAATCATAGAACGATTTGGGTTGCAAGGGACCTCCAAAGGTCCTCTAGTCTAATGAATTATGCAGTAAAGGCATCTTTCTGTCTCTTTCTTTTAAAATGCATTTATTTGAAAGTATTAGAAAATGCAGCAAATGGAGAAAAATGCTTCTCTTTGGCTTGAAGCTTCATTGTCTTTCTAATGTGACTGTATTCTTTGTTTCTCCCCAGGACAGCACTGTTTGATCATTATGAACTGGCAGAGTATTTGATTTCAATGGTAAATATTTAATCAAGCAACGTATTTATAGAGATTATACTATAGAGATTATATAGAGATTATTGCCATCTATTACTAGAGGTCTGCATAAAGAAATTCATAAAGGAGAATGTAGATGTTATTTAGCTCGATTTCATAATGCATAACTGACAAGTACACTACAATGGTAGTTATGACTCCACAATACTCACAATTACAGAGGATCAAAACTTGCAGTTTTGTTTCCATTTTTCTTACTCAGAAAGGTTTCATGAACATCTTTCACCAAAGGTGACAAACTGATTCAGTCATCATCTCTTTTTAAGATATAAAATATGAAATAAATGCTTAACATGCATTGAATTTCATCTGTTTTTTCCAGAAAGAAATCATTTCTTTGAAGTATGCACATATGATTGTCCTAGGATCACATAGACACATACTCAAGTTTGAGCATCATCTAGAAACTACTTTTACTTTGTGTGGTCCAATTATCTTTATTCACTGAATAATTATGAGGAAGACAGAGAAGAAACATAAACAGGGATGCTACTGGCTGTGCTCCAAGTGTCCATTTATCCCCATTGAACTAACCATTACATGCCCCACTCTGATGAGGAAATGTTCAGAAGTCAGCAGACTTCTGTGCCGTTTATACATGGTTAGGGTTTTTTACTTGATTTCGTGCCAATTGTATTAAGAAAAAAAAAATCTTCTCTACTTACAGCTCTGCTGTTCAGAGAAACTCTGTTATGGGTATTTGATTTAGTCAGAACTTGATGCTGTGCTAATTTTTAATTCAAATGTGAAATGGTGAAGTCTGACTGCTTAATTGTGTCTGACAAAACAGTCTATTTAACAGAGGTTATTACCCAATGAATACAGGCTCAAGATTTTGCTTTCTGAGGCTTGCAGGCACAAAGTATTCAGAGGGAATATCTTTAACACTACATTTGCTAAGAACAAACTTCCATGGCTTTAGTGCTATTTGGGCCTCTTTCATAAGCATTCATGCTGAGGGTTGGTTTGGCTTTCCATATAAACTGATATTTACAAATAATTTCTCTTCATGTCTAATTTATATATATTAATATCTAAATGCAAAAGTAAAAGGAGCTCAGAAACTCCATTTTATAAACTTTTAGCTGTATGGTAAACGTGTGGCAAGACATAAGTTGCTCCTTATTGTTAAAAAGAGTGATGAATGCTGCTGAATACATTTTGCTGAAGGCTGAGCAATGATGTCAGCTGGAGGAAAAGTGATTAAAGATTGCATAGTTAACTGGAAATTGCTACCCTGTGTTCACTGAAATGAGAGAGCCACTTGGATAAAAATGGTCTCTCTTTCTTTGGTGAATAAGAATGTTTTAAAGAGGTTGTTTGACCGTGTGGAAAGGTAACTGGGGAAAAGGTCCTGCATGTATTACTCTCAAAACATTTCATCAACATACATTGGAAGCTTTCTGTTGTCTGTGGTAATCATTATACATTTATTAAATGCTTCTTGTTGCTACATTACAGGTTTTACCATCCTGGAAAGTAAATATTGCTCATGATTATGTTTAATTCTCCCTCAAATTAGGGATGGATCAAAGATGATTCAAGTTAATGGAAAAACTCACATTGATTTTTTTTATTAATTTTTTATTCTTTCAGTGATCTTTGGATATTATGTGACATAAAATTGATTTTCTGTGTACTCATCCAATTTGGCTTGCAATTCAGTAGCTAGAAGAATGATATCTAAAATGTCATAAAATATGCTTACATCTGATTGGTTCATCTTCTTGTCTCCTCATAGTCCCTTGGAGGGATTATTTAGATAAATATTTTTAAGCTCATAGTATTTTGCAGATATGATTGTAGTCATATTGTGACCATAGTGACCATACTGTCCTGGCAGTATGAATCCCGAGCAAAAATAGTTTTTTGCCAGAATATCTTGTTCTAGTTTTTGTGCTTCTCTTAAAGAGAAAGAGTGTGTCAAAGCCTCCTGGGTCTGGCTTATATAGAATATATATTATATATGCATATTATTGTTACAGCGTGAGAACTGAAATCCCCCTCCCACACTGACAATAACCAGGCTAGCTGAGTCTGGAAGAAAATGAAGCTGTGTTTACAGGCAAAACTGCAATCTAGGATGAAATGCAATGAATATGTACAAATAGACACTATTCACAACATTTACAAATAGGTACAATCAACAGAAAAACACAACCAAGCTCCCTGGCTTCCCCCTAAGGGGCCAAGCCAGAATGACGCCCCCCAGACCATCCTGGCAGAAAGCAGAGAGAGCCAAGAAGCAGAGAGGCTGTTAGCTTGTCAAGGCCGGTGTGCAGGGGGTGTGTTATCTTCCAAAGGCAGAAGGAGAAGAAAAAAGAAGCAGAGCAAGCGGAGACTCAGTGACTTTGTTTTGAGTACTGACTCTTAAACATTTCTCTCTCTCCAATGGAAGTGTTTAGAATAATCATTATTTTGCTTTCTTACACCCAATAGTGATTTATTCACATCCTTTCACTCTCTCTGCTTGAACTTGGTGATGAAAAATTAAAGACACAGTCTTTTAAAACCATCACAATTATACATGTACATTATATATGTACACATATACATATAATATACCTTTTTATGATGAAGAATAGAAAATGAAGATAAGATATACAGATGGAACTGTGCTAATCTCTTCATGCATTACTTCTTGAACAGTATTCATACAGCACAGAGATACAGGAGGATCTCCTTCTGGTAATTGTTTGCTAGCTAAAACTACATAATTCAAAAGGGCTTGTATTTTTCCAGAGCTTCAATCCCATTGTTTTTAAGTCAGAATTACATATTTTGAGTATTTAAATGCATGGAAAAATCATCTAACAAAAGATCATGAGTTGTGAGTGCAGTATACACCACTATTTAGACTTCTGAATTTATACCTACAGATGGCTGTGGATAGTAGTTCTTTCTATACAGAGGTATAATGTGTTGCTGGAATTTATTTATCTGGAGTTACTAAGAATGCTTCTAATTCTGCTGTGCTTATAAACAGCAGCACCATTTTTAAAGTTCCTTTATTCATTACTCATGATGCACTTAACATTCTCTATTGCAGGGAGCTAATATTGATAGTGTTGACATAGAAGGTCGATCCCCACTGCTGTTGGCCACTTCCTGTGCATCATGGAAAATTGTGAATTTACTGCTCTCGAAAGGTAAAAAGGGATACACAGGGATGATGTACTTCCTTTGAGCAGAGTTCATACACCTTAAAACCTTTCATCCCACTTTACTCTTAACTTGAATTCAGTCCTGTGTAGTGTACAATCGGCTGAGCTAAACAGCTGCAGCACGCTGGTGTTGCCTGAGATAAAGGAGCAATTAGTGTGATGATTACACCCTTTATAATACAGAGTGAATGGGCTGTAGAAAAACGTGTGTGGCATGAGTAACCCTCCTCAAGGCACTGCCTCTTTCAATCTCTGCTTTCCTTAGCAGTTCACAAAGTAAGCAGAACTGTGGAATAAATGCACCACTTACACAGTGTCATGTTTCATGTCAGCGATTAATCTCTCAGTTTTAAAGCCCAAATTTCAAGCTATGATTTGGTATAATCACAGCCACCTTGAAAATATTTGAGCTGTATCTTTCAATTGCTACACTTTTGCTGTTAGCTCAGTATTGTTAGTGTACCTTCTCTTGTTAATAGTAGTGTAAGTGATTTTATAATAAGCCCTGTAATAAGTTTTGAAGCTGTAACAAAGCCACAACTCTGAAAGGTTGGAAGAGATGATTATCTGCATCTTTAAACTGCATCTTGATTTGTGGGTGCTCATTATCTCTGAATATAAGGGCTCCACCTAAACCTTAGTGCTGCAGTGAAATACAAGCTGCACACACACCTGAGATAGTGACAAATGACAAAAATCTGAGTGCCGGGAGGGGTTTTATAAGTAAAACTGTATGCTACAGTGTTGACTTGAAAGAATATTTGTAAACACATTGGTTCAACATTTGCTCTGTTGTCTTAAATATCATTTAGGAACAGGTTCTTTACTATGAGGGTGACAGAACACTGGAACAGGTTGCCCAGGGAGGTGGTTGAATATCCCTGGAGATATTCAAAGTGGGGCTCGACAGGGCTCTGGGCAACCTGGTCCTGTTGAGGATGCCCCTGCTGACTGCAGAAGGGGTTGGACTAGCTGACCATTCTATGATTCCATGATCATCAGTCAGCACCAGGGACCAGCAGTTTTGAAGTTACTGGTATTTATTTCCATATTTATCTAGGAGCAAATGTATCATTAAAGGATCATCTTGGTCGTAATTTCTTGCATTTGACGGTATTGCAGCCTGGAGGATTACAGCATTTGAATGAGAAATTTCTGCAGGTACAGTAAGCATCAATTTATGTCAATCTTTCTGTTACCCTTACTAGAAAATGTAAAGCAAAACCCAACTACCATTTTAATTACAGTAAGCATCAATTTATGTCTTTCTGTTACCCTTACTAGAAAACGTAAATCAAAAAACAGCTAGCATTTTAATTTGGATTGGCTTTAATCATTTGTGGCACGTTTTGAGTTGCCCAGTGTCACAGAATGAAGTTTGAAGAGGCACATACCTCTTCTGAAAATACTTCAAAGCCAGTAATACAATTTTCTTATTGCCAGGCAAAGGAATAACATAATCCCATAAATTGTTTTGCTGTTGGGGGATTGAATAGCTCAAGAGGTAGGCAATAATATACAGAACTTTTCACTTCTGTTTTCCCAGCTTTCACACAGTAAAGCTAGAGGATGTGCTCATATTTAGTCACGGTCTAGGACTTAAATACCTTACAATGTATTCTGTAGGAGCTTTCTGTGAACTGGGCAGTGGTGAAGTCTTGGAGATAGCATTAAAAAGGATTTCAAACATGAATTTGCATTTAGCTGTACTGAGGTGAAGCACTCTTACTGCTAGTGTCCAAGCTTGCTTGAAGGAATTAACAGTGCTAGTCTCTAGGGTTCCAGAAAAAACAAAACCACTTTAAATAAGAATCAGGTGTAACTGATCTTGCAAAATCTGCTGAAATCTGTAAAGAGCTTTGATTAGTAATGCAGAATGGATTTAACCTCCTCTTTCAGCAACTGCAGAGAAGCAGTTTTAAACCAGGGTGATAACTCTCCATTGTTTGTATTGACTTTTTAATGATTGATCATACTCCTAATTCAGACAAAAGAGTGGAGCAGAACGAGGGGAGAAGTTTTTAGTTGCTTTAAGAAAGGTTAGACATAAGACAATGTTAGACAGTACAGAGTGAAAGAAGGGAAATGAAGATGAGCAAGAGAAATAGGGGAAATAAAATTGCACTGCAAACCAGTGAGCTGATGGTTCCTGATAGCCAGCAGTTTTGTAACTGAATACTGACTATAACCTGTCCTGATGTTCTGTACAAGCCTTCTGCTGACAGCAGTGAGTTCTGTGGTTGAATGGCAACAGAGAAGAATCTCCAGTATTATACTTGTAATGTGGGTGGCTTGCAGTAAGTGGCAAACTGCTCTCTTCAAAGAGTAGCTGTCTGAAAAATGATGACCCGCGGATCAGCAGATGTTAAATGCTTGTTGTTACTACATTTATTTTTCCTAAAGTTTGCTTCTTACTTTTATATACTGCTTTAAAGTATTAGTGCTTTTTTTTACAAGCTATCAGAATATGTAGAGTATTAGTGATAAAAACTTTTTTTTTTTTTTTGATGGGCTAACAGATGGAACATATCAAGAACCTTGTGGTGGATGAAGATAACGAAGGATGCACCCCGCTGCATTATGCGTGCAGACAAGGTGTGGCCCTCTCTGTAAATAATTTACTCAGCCTCAACGTTTCCATCTACTCTAAGAGCAGGGACAAGAAGTCACCATTACACTTTGCTGCCAGGTTAGTAGTACAGCCCAGGCCCTGGAGCCAAGGCTTTTGTTTTCTGATCTCTATTTCTTTGACATTCATTCCTGTGTTTGTCTTCCAAAGCTATGGGCGCATCAATACCTGTCAACGACTCATAAGAGATATGAAAGACACCAGGCTTCTGAATGAAGGTGATAAAAAGGGAATGACTCCCCTTCATTTGGCAGCTCAGAATGGTCATGAGAAGGTAGTTCAATTCCTTCTGAAGAGAGGGGCCCTTTTTCTCTGGTAAGTAAACCAAATTCTATGCATTAAGGCAAAGAAAGGAGCCATCATTCTCCAATTTAGTACCATCTGCTGGGTTAATAAAATAGAAACATGAAAATATTTAATAATATATACAAATACACAAAATAAAAGCATATTTATTAAATACTAGTAAAACTAAGCTGATAGTGCCTTGCTTCAACGTGGCACATAGAATCATGACTATCATAAAGCAAGGGTTTTAATACTGGGGAAACTGATGTTTTACCAAATACAACTGAGAGAACAGTAAACCTTTTGATGGGAAAAAAATTGGTTTGGAAATATTTCAATCATGTCAGCTTCATCTACAGGCTTGAATAGGGGTGCTTAGGGTTGGTGGTTCACAGGCAACTTGCCTTGCACTCTTATGTCCTGCTTTCAAGTCAGAGATCCTCAGATCATTGGCAGCTCTACAAAAGCTTCCAGGCACACATCTGTAAAGACAGCAGCCAGATGCCAGGAGTTCAGAGTCCTGTTTTCTGAAGCTTTAATTTTCAAGTCTTGTGCTTCCAAGTCCAGTTCTACACCTTGAATGCTTAGCATTCTGAGGAGGACCAGTCATACATTAATTATTTGTGACTGCTGAGGACCCACTAAATGGACTACCCTCAAGTCTTTTATTTCCACTGTCCTTAGCTGGACTAGTACACCTAGCAAGAATAGAGATGATAATATACACCTATGTATCAGCATATATAGATGTATATGTTTACATCTGTGTGTACACATGGAGATGTGTGTCTATTTAGGCTTAAGTGTGGCACTTCTTTAAAGAAATGTCCTGGTAGGTTCTATGTGATAAAAGGCTTGATGAGTTTTATTGTACTAAGATGAAGCAATATTAATAGGAATTACAATGTCTTGTATTTTCAGTATCATTAAATGAACAATTCTGGAATATGGCCATGATTCTGTTGCCACATATTAGTAACAGAATATTGCAAGCATTGGTGGCATTGTCAAGGGACATACAAGTGGGAGCAATCCAGATACATACCAGGAATAGAAGAAATGAGAGGAGGAGACTGAGTTGAATCTTTTACTTCCAAATGATGCATGGTTAATCACAGAGTAGTTGACAGAAGGTATGGATGTCTCTGCAGTGCTCATGCCAAGGAAAGGAGGTTTGAGTCAAAGGAGGAGGCATTGACATTAGCTTTAAATTTATAAGCAATATTCAATTTATGATTACTAATTTTCTTCTGCTACCTGTAAGTGATTATAAAGGTTGGACAGCCCTGCACCACGCTGCCTTCGGAGGATACACTCGCACCATGCAGATCATTTTGGACACCAATGTGAAGTGCACTGACAGAGTGGATGAAGAAGGGGTATGTATTCACACAGCATTACTTCTTTCTTGTCTGCTGGCACATTTAGACCAGTCATTGATGGTAAGCTACTAGTAGTTTTCCCCTGTGTTTTTCATGTGTAATAGTGAATTTTCTGATACGTTTTAATGCTTGGATGAATAGGTGATTGCTAAAAGTGTTATCCAGTTCTTGTGTGGGAGACCACACAGTTCTTCTAGACCAGTCATAGATGATAAGCTACTAGTTTTCCCCTGTGCTTGTGTACTGCTGATTTTCCTGATACATTTTAATGCTTAGATTAATATGTGACTGCTGAAAGTGTAACCCAGTTCTTGTGTGGGAGACCAAAAGCATGCAAATAGTCTAGTGGAAAACAGAAACTTCTGAGTATGGTTAGGCATGTCCCTCTTGTCCCCTTTACAGTGCAAGGGTATTTGAAGAGTGTAGTACAAGCACTGGTAATTTAAATTTAAAGACCTTATACAGAGCATCAACTATGACTCATTAACATACTGTTTGAAGTCCATCTGTTCTGCACTGCACTGTCCAACAGATAGAGCTCCTATCTTGCTCTGGAGTTTGGGCAAATGCAGTATCTGTCATGTCAAGATACAACCCATTTCCTGAATTGGAGACCTCTTGTATGAACCTCCCTGACAGTTCCCCATCAGAAAACATAGGGTGGTCATTTTAAATAACTGTTCACTTCCCAGCACAGAAGAGGTTGCTGATTTTTCTGAAAACTGGTGTTGAAATCATTTAGAATTATAAGAGAGGAACATACCTTACCTAGAAATTAAGGAAAAGGCAATGCTTAGTTCTTAGTTTCCCTCAGCAAAATCTGGGTGAGTTATGAAGGCTTAAAAAAAGTCACTTTCAGTGTGACTTGATTCCTATACCAGTCATTGTCCTATTTTTATGAAAATATCAAGGAAATAATGTTCCTCTTTAAAAATGTATAAATTTTCTTGCCTTTTTCTCCTTTTCTGATTGTCTAATGTAGGTGTTCTGTATCTTCAGATACCACCACTTTTACCTATTTGTTCTTGCAGTTTGTTAGTTACAAAATTAAATTATATTGGCTTTTCTTACCTGCAGCTGAGTTGCCACTTCAGATTTAGAAATAACAGTAACTGTAGATATAGAACATTTGTCTGTAATCTCTGTGACAATATTCCACTTTTTAATGTTGCTAGTAGAAGTATTCTGGACTTGCAGGTGAGTTTAGCATGTGGTTTTTCAGTGTGGAAAAGGACTGTAAGATGTTAGGAAGAAATTCTTGACCATGAGGGTGGTGAGACACTGGAACAGGTTGCCCAGGGAGGTGGTGGAAGCCTCATCCCTGGAGATTTTTAAGGCTAGGCTGGATGTGGCTCTGAGCAACCTGATCTAGTGTGAGGTATCCTTGCCTGCGGCAGGGGGATTGGAACTAGATGACCCTTGAGGTCCCTTCCAGCCCTAACAATTTTATGATTCTGTGTAGTCCTGTTTTTTTCACCAATGATTCTAATGGATTTATGTCTGTGCTACTCTCCTGTGCAGAACACAGCTTTGCACCTGGCTGCAAGAGAAGGACATGCAAAAGCTGTAAGGTTACTTCTTGACTATGGTGCGAAAATTCTGTTCAACAAAGCAGTAGCTTCTTTCTTCCATGAAGCAATACACAATAGGAGAAAAGATGTTGTATCCACTGTCATTTTGCATAAAAGGTGAGGTACACAGAAAATGCTTTTTGGAGTTTGTTTTCCCTTGTGTTCTGGTTTGCTTTTTACCTGAGATGAAGCTGTGAAAACTGATAGTTTGATAAGGCAGAATACATATTTTAAAATTCCAGATTGTGTTCCATTGTCTTCTAGTGACAGCACATTAAAAAATTGGCAGGATTGTAATGGACTTCTGACACGTGGCATGTTGTTTTCCAATGAGATTGAGCATTCAGATTCAGTTAACAAACAAACACATAGAAGCCTCTAGAAATAAGTGATCCTTCCCATGCCTGCCTTCTTCTAACACAGATAACTTTGGCCTTTCACATAATGCTTCAATACTTAGAGAATTTTCATCAAAATCTGAGTACAACTGAAAGCATTCACGAGATTCAGTATGAAATTGATGTTTTAAATATTTTAAAATGTGGCTGCTCAACTGCAGTTTAGAATCATTTGTATTCCAATATTGTGAATAAAAGTGTTGAACCATTGCCTAATGATCACATTAGGCAAAGTTGCAGGAACACAGACAGTATTTTACTGTATTTGTTATTACTCACCTAATCTTATAACCCAAGATTCCAGCTTCAGTTCAAGTTTCATGTTCTTTAAGCAAGTCTTAGCATAGTTGAAACATGAAGCATGGATTGTTCTTAGAGAATCATCCACAATGTTGTTCAGTTACTCCCCAAAGAGATGATTGTCCAACTGATGGGATGTAAAATTGTTACATATTGTGATTTGCAGGATAGCATCTTAAAGAAATCTAAAATAAATTAAAAGTAGTTAATTTAACAGAGGCAACTAATGAATTTTCTGTTCTCTTAACTCATTCTTGCAGATGGGAAGAAGCTGTTATGGCATTCTCTCACTCTTCTAGTGCCAATAAGTGTCCTTTGCTGGAAATGGTTGAGTATCTTCCTGATTCATTTAAAGTAAGTTTTCTGCACGTGTTAAAGAAGCGACTGCACAAAACCCCCTTAGTTACACTGCATCATTTGCCATTGTTTTCTATTGCTGTCCTTGCTAATATTAAAACATAAACTATATAAATATAATTGTATTTTAGTAGTAATTTCAGTTTAGCCTGCTTAATTTCTCTAGTATTATGAAAAGCTCTTGGATTCATGAGGTCGGTTGAGTTACGAGTATAAAAGTAATATAGAAAGCAGTTTAAGAGTGATGAAAGTCAGAATAGGGTCATTTGTGATGCTTGCACCTTCTGAGCTGTTCAATGATGCTACAGAACTGCTTTTTATTAAACTAGTAACTTGCTATGTATATATTCATAAACACTTCAGAATTTATACAAATAGCCTTGTAAACAGCACAGTTCCATTATTTAATTCCTACATGTAGGCTCTGAAGTTTCATGTCTCCAAAACACACTCCCTAAAATCTTACTCAATCATCACTTTTGTTGAGCGCTGCATTTGAAAGGTCATTTTCTTCAGGTGTAAAAACATGATTTCTGTATCCATATGACCTTAATTCACCTCTCTTTTCATCTGCAAAGCTGGTTTTGGACAACTGCATAATTGAATCTTCAGAGGAGAAGACAAGTCGAGACTTCTATGTAAGTGAATGAAAACATTTCTGAAGAGAGTACATTTTAGGGTGGACAGTCTTAGGGTGGGATGTGTCACAATATGCCTGGCTGTATGGTTTCAGGGATATCTTACTTGGGTAACAACTAAATTTAAAAAATCATCAGCTTTGCTTTTAGCTGCTGGTACTGGACTGAATTCTAGGATCTCTTCAGTATTTTGTATAGGTGCAATTACAGTTCTGTAGTTGGTAAAGTGAAATCAGACAATATTTAAACTTCATTTTTAAGTGATTCAGTAGCTATTCAGCAAAAAATATTTTTGAATCTGTACTTATAAAATATATTTGTCAAAAAAATCCTCAGTATTAGGATGACTTCTAAAAATCATTTAATCAGATAACAAAAATCTTCAGCTATTAGTCTCTTTCTTTTATCAGCAAAGCCACTGATTTAATTTTCTTTATTACCTCTGTCAAACTGAAATGAACACATTTTTTACTTGAAAGTTTGGGAAGGACACAATATGTATACTTTCATGTGTCTGTCAAGTTCACATGGATAAAATACACCTGTAGATGTATGTCAGATCTTAACAGAAAGAACAGGTGGCACCTTAGTTTATCATTTGGGTTGTAAACAGCTTTGAAGGTCAGTTTCTATAATCTTCATACTTGTTATGTATTTTATTGCATTTTATGCAAGTATCACAAGTACCCCATAAGGTTCAGCAAGAGCAAGTGCAGGGTCCTGCACCTGGGTTGGAACAATCCTCACTATAAAGACAGCCAGGGGGATGAGGAGGTGGAAATCAGCCCTGCAGAAAAGCACTTGGGGGTGCTGATGGACAGGAAGCTGGACATGAGCAGGCAGTGTGAGTCTGAACCCTAGAAGGCAAATTGCTTCCTGGGCTGCATCAAAACAAGTGTGGCCAGCAGATCCAGAGAGGTGATTCTGCCACTTTCCTCTGCTCTGGTGAGACCTCATCTGAAGTACTGCATCTAGCTCTGGAGCCCTCAATACAGGAAGGACATGGACCTGATGGAGCAGATCCAGAGGGGGCCACGAAAATGATAAAGGGGTTGGAGCACCTCTCCTATGAGGACAGGCTGAGGGAGCTGGGGGTGTTCAGCCTGGAGAAGAGAAGGCTCCAGGGAGACTTAATAATGACCTTCCAGTACCTGAAGGGGACCTACAAGAAGGATGCAGAGAGACTGTTTGCAAAGGCCTGAAGTGATAGAACGAGGGGCAGTGGCTTCAAACTAGAGAAGAGCAGATTTAGATTGGATGTTAGGAAGAAGTTCTTTACCATGAGGATAGTGGAACACTGGAACAGGTTGTCCAGGGAGGTGGTTGAGTCCCCTTCCCTGGAGATATTCAAGGTGAGACTTGACAGGGCTCTGGGCAGCCTAGTTGAGGATGTCCCTGCTTAGTGCAGAGAGGGTTGGACTAGATGAGCTTTAGAGGTCTCTTCCAACCCAAACCATTCTAAACCTGAGCAGTGTGCAGCCTTTCTCTCTGCTGTATAAATTCCTGCAGTCACCCTGGATATCCAAATAACAGTGACAGAAGATGTAGTATCTATTTATGCATATCAAAAGCCAAGGCATAAGTAGTATAATTGTCATCAATAATTCAGTCCAGGGTGATTCTTTTCCATAAATTCTTGTCCAAAATTTTGATCAGTAGACTGCTTTCACAATGCGAAGGAGGCATGAATGCTCTACAGTTATCTGTGAAACCATAATGCAAACCACCTTATTCATTATTATGCCAGATTGTGCCTACATCATGAAAAGAAAACTGGCACTTGTTCTGCTGTTGTACTTTCTTTTTTTTATATTGTTATCCAAGCCATATAACTTTTAAAGGGAAGCTTTTCTTTGAAGTCAGCATTAAAACAAGTTACAGCTATGAGAACAACCTTTTCAAGCTCTTACATTTTAAGAACAACTGTGTACTGTTTAATCTACAGTCAAAGGTGTCTTTGATCATCTGTGGCAGTTTTAGGCTGATGCCTAGGAAATTTTCCACACATCTTGAGTGGAAAGTGGTCAAATGTAAAGAAATTGCTGTTAGATATAAAGGGAAAGTAATGATAAGGTCTAAATAATCCCACTGGTCTGATAACTAACATAAAGTCAGTTGTATAAACTAACTTCTTCTTGGCTCTTTGCTCCAGCAGATATTAGCTGCTTGCTTCTGCTGGCTTGCTGACCTTGCTGCATTTCTTTGTTGTGGCTAAGTACTAACAAGCTACTCTCTGCTTTTCTCCTCTTTCTCTTTCCCTTGTCTGGGGTGGGGGGAAGCTAATGGTAGCCCCCTGGTTTTGTCCAGGGGGGTTCTTGTGTTGTTTATTAATTGTAAATCCATGTAAATATTGTATAGTTTGTACATATTCATTGCATTTCATATTTCTAGATTGTAGTTTTGCTTGTAAATACAGCTTCATTTGCTTTCATCACACTCAGCTAGCCTGGCAATTTTAATTTGGGGGGTAATTCTTTCAAATTAGTTGGCGGGTGATTTCAACCCACCACATCATCTAAGAGTCACAAGTGTTGGCAAGTGTTCACTGGCAGTTTCACTAGCATTCAGTACACATCAGTGTTTTAATTACTTTGACACAAAATATTTTCTTTTCCTCTAAAGGAGACCCTTATTTAAAATTAAGCACAGGTAACATTAGATTATCAGCTGCACATTTAAATGGTGGTATATGTTTTGTTATTCAGATTGAATATAACTTCAGATATCTTCAGTGTCCCCTGACACTTAACAAGAAGCTAAAGGATGGTGAAGAAATTTTCTATGAGCCACTCACCACCTTAAATGTAAGTTCTCAGTTTTATTCTGGCATCATTCCATGCTGTGTGACTTTAGATAGAATCAGGAGGCTTGGATTTTTCATCATAATATTTCTTCTCCAAAGCCCATAACTCTGTATATTTAAAGCATATTGGACTGAAATATGGACCAAAGTTCTTGTGCCTGATAAATAATGTTTCTTTTAAGTTTAGACAAAAATTCTTAGTTTATTTAAGCAACTGTGAATGTTTCAAGAGAACACACTGTGTGTGCATCAAAGGAAACCATACTCCAGTCATTGCAGTGATCATGCACTGTAATGGAAGGCACTGAAACACCTGGGAAAACTGTGGTTTTTTTGTTTTTATCTGCTAATTGCAAAATACTTGCTGTACTTAAAACTAATTTTGTTGTTCTTTCCCATTTCAAATCTGTTCTCTCATTCTTCGTCAGAAAACATTCACAGAACAAACTTTCTGGCTTCATTTGATTACTTTTGGAATTTTCTGTTGGCAAGTTGGTATATTCCCTAGTAATAAATATTTTCTTGTGAAATGTAACTAGAAAAGCTTGGTGCTCTCACAGCTATAGTTGGAAGTAGTCTGTACATTTTCTGTAAAGCTTGAAATAGACTCAGGAACAGCAGGAGAGAAGCTGGATACCTCAGCAGTCAGAGAGGGCAAAATAGCTTTGGGCCAGAGTGCATAAAAAAAAGAACTTTGCAATATCTTACAGACATTTTTCTTTTCATCAGACTAATATCCAGGCAAAGAAGGTAGCCTAGCCACTTTTGTAAGCACTTAGCTAGATGAGATAAGTTTGACCCTTCTGCTTTTTTCTTTGGTAGGCCATGGTACGCCACAACCGCATGGAGCTACTCAGTCATCCTGTGTGTAAAGAATATTTGCTTATGAAATGGTAGGTGTGTTGTGTTTTCATGTACATAAAATGCAATATTTCATGTCAGGGTGAAAGCTGTTGTGCTTCAGGTTAGTTTACTAAGATGCACCTTGTCATATTGTTGAATGAAGCAAATTTCTGTATAGCCTCTTCTAAGCATATTTAGAGTATGCTGGTGATTCTCATAGGAAATCTAGCTTGGCATTCAGTAATAATTCTTTGATAGTCACAGGAAAGACAGCCACTCTCTTTGTTTCTTCTTTATTGCAAAAGTATATAATAGGATTGCTGAGTCGAAAAGAGAAGGAACGGTATTTCAGAATGGCCGCTACAATTTTGTCCACACCATGAACTCGATGAACACCTTCATCACAAAAGAATGCTTTAAGAAATGCATATTTCCTTCTCTTGGAGACATTTCTTGGCTGTTAGGTTTGAATGGATTCCTTTCTAAATTTGTGAAGTGTTGTAACTTTAACATTCTCACTTTCAAGGATGGCCTATGGGTTTCGAGCACATCTAATGAATTTAGGCATATATTCTCTCGGTCTCATCCCACTGACTCTTCTGGTCACTCACATACAGCCAGGAAGACCTTTGAATGGAACAGAGCTCTATGAAGCAAGACCATTAGAATATGAGGTACTGAGTTTTCTTACTAGTTACAACATGAGTAAGATTTTTGTAGTAAAAAAGGTAGGATCATTTAAATAATTTCTAGAACTATTTCTGGTTTAGTACTCTGAGGAAGAGAATTGAAGTGTATATTTTTAATCATTCAGCAGCAGCTTCTGCAGATAGTTTTCAGCTCTCATTTATATTTTTAATCTTCTATGAAAATTTTACATCTAGTGTATGGTTACTTCAATTTCTTCTCTGAAGTGAGTATGTTTACAAAGGCCTGTAGTGATAGAGGACAATGGGCAGTGTTTTCAAACTAGAGAAGAGTAGATTTAGATTGGATGTTAGGAACAAGTTCCTTACCATGAGGGTGGTGAAACACTGGAACAGGTTGCCTAGGGAGGTGGTTGGGACCCCACTTCTGGAGATACTCGAAGGCTTGATGGGGCTCTGGTCAACCTGATCTGGTTGAGGATGTCCCTGCTTACGGCAGAGGGGATTGGACTAGGTGACTTTTGGAGGGGTATTAGGAAAGATTTCTTTCCTGCATGAGTGGTCAGACATGCAGACCCAGGGAGGTGGTGAAATAAAACAATGATAGGATGAGAGGAAATGTCCTGTCTTCCTTCTTCCACCGGGGGAGGTTTAGGTTGGACATTAGAAGAAACTTCTTCACTGAAAGGGTTCTCAAGCACGGGAACAGGCGCCATAGGGACATGGTTGAATGCCCATCCCTGGAGGTGTTTCAAGGAGGCAGAGATATGATGCTGAGGGACATGGTTTAGCCCCAGCCTTGCTAGAGTTAGAGAAGGGTTGGACTTGATGATATTAAAGGTCTTTTCCAACAGAAATGATTCTGTAATTCTAAAGGGAAACATCAAAAGGAGCAGCCAGGGAGCCAGGACTTCTAATCTGTCAAACGACTTCTGTTGGTGTTGCGGATACTGCAATGTGATAGCGAAGCTATGGGCGACAGAACTTGTCTTTATCTTCATCCAGTGGTAAAGCAGACTGAAAAAGTGGCATAGATGCTGCAAATTCAATTCCCAAACTCGAATAGTAGCGATAAGGAAGCTGCACAGCAGCAATTTCTCATGGCAATTCACACTTGAATTACAAAAATACAATTTATGTGGCATGGATTTCACAATGAAGAACAGTAAACCAGTATTTAGATAGTAATTAGTTTGTGAAACAAGCTATGGACATTTCTTAATTCAGCAATACAATGTATATGTAGTGAGTAGACCTGAAATAAATGCTCATTTAATAATTTCTACTTTGTTTTCTGCTCTGATTCTTCTTTCAGAACTCATACTTCACAAGGGTGTGTATGTGTTTAGTTTTAATTATGAGTTTACTGGGAATCTGCAAAGAGATATTTCAGCTGTTTCAGCAGGTAAATACATAGAGAAATAACACTGAGCAGACACTGTGCTTGCATTGCAGTTTATGTGATACTGAAATAAATCTGGGTTTTCCCTAATTAAAAGGGAAACACCAATTTATACAAGATTAAAAGCAGGAAGAGGATTTGAATAATGTGTTGAATTCAGTCCTTTAATTATGCATGACTCGTAAATATTTATCTGTCTCTCTTAAATCCTAGAAACTGAAATATTTGTTGGATTACTCCAATCTTCTGGACTGGACAATTTATACTACAAGCATAATTTTTGTGTCTTCTTTGTTTATTAATACACCAGCTCATTTGCAGTGGGAATGTGGAGCAATTGCTGTGTACTTGTCCTGGATGAACTTCTTGCTTTACCTCCAACGGTAACAGTTACTTACATGCTTTACAATAAAATACTTGCAATATGTTCAGGTATTTTACAGATCCTAACCCAGGACTGATCAAGTGTGACAGCTTTATTTTTTAATTATATTTTTTTCCCCCAAGCTATACAAGTTTCCAGATTAAAACCATAGGATTTTTTCAACCCAAAGGACTCTAAAAGAGTTTTCAGTGGATTTGATGTAGAGAATCGCAGGATGTGTTATGGCAACTAAAGAAAGAACAAGATTTATTTTAACACTAACAAAGTAAAGCCACTGCATATATCTTTTTTTTAAGTGTGTTTCATTGGAGTGGAGATTTTCACTTTTAAAAAAAGAAAACAAGAAAGAGATGCATTACAAGAGGCAAAAGGAAGTCTTTATTTAGTAACACCTGGGAAAAGATAAATTCTTTTATCATTTTACAGATTAAATAGCACACCTCACTTTTTGACACCATAGTGTCCTGTAAGGAATTATAATGGATGAAATAATTTCTTTAGTTGACAATCAGTCTGTTTATTGCCACTGATGATCTTGATGCTGTCATTGGTACAATGGTATCAAAGAATCATGGACCATGGGAGAGCTAGGTGGAGGGAAAAGGAGTCTGGATGTAGTGCTTAGGACTAATGAATGAATCAGCTGTGTCTGTGCCTAAGCAGGACTGCCTTGCACAAAGATGAGGTGTGGTTGACAGCACAACTGTGATGGTATGGAGCTGTGCAGAAAGGAAGGATGTCAGCATGCAATCATATTGCCTTTGGCTTTTCTCGTTCTTGCTGTATATATGCACTAATTACCTCCATGTGGTCTGGCAGGCAGGCAAACACAGCAGTTGCTGATTAATTTCAGGATCATTTACTGTAGCTGGAATGTTAAGAACAAGGCTTATAAACAGAGTTAAAAGAGACAATATCTTTATGGTACTGCCTCTCCTGGCAAACCTTGTCCTACACACCTCTGACCTTCAGATGACTGAACAATGCCTGTGTCCTCTCTCCTCTCCTGCATACTGTGGGCAAAGTGTGGGGGGCTGAACCTAAACAGTAAAAAGTAAATTAATGACTGTCCAACCTTCCTTCTTGTGCTAGATTAAATGCTTTCCAGGCCTGAAGATTTTTTCTGTAGCAGTAGAACTCTATGTGTGATTTTTCTAACTCATTTGGGGCACGTCCACTCCAGCAACCTGTAACTCCTTTGTCCTCAAATGGAGTTTTGCCTAATAAATGGGAGAGGATTGGGTTTGCTTTGGTTCCAGCTTGATCTTTTTAATCTTTTCACTCACTACTTCAGGTGGAAATTCTTGTGGAGGGATTTTCTCAGTTGCTGCTGCTGTAGCACAAAACAGTAAATCCGGTTCCTGAATCTGACAGGGGCTATAAATTCCCACATTCAGGTTTGGGTGAAAAACTCACTTAATCTGGTTTATGGCAACTCATGTTCTGAGACACAGTTTTTGTGTAAGCCAAGAACTGGAGAGGCTTGCCAGACTGACAGAGACCATTGCTGGAAACACAGGTGTCTTCAAGATACTCTGCTTCTCTTCCTGAGCAAAGTGTTTCTTTTTGTTTGCTTCTTTTCTGTATTTTGTAGCATCATATAGAGAAAGCTTTTAAAATCAGGCTGCTAGATGGATCATGGTGGCAGTTGTGCTTTGTTCTAATTGTTCATTTGCATTGAAAAGCAGCAAAAATTGGATCATTTCCTGATGTTATTGTTATAAGTACTGACAGTGGCTATGGAGGGAGTAGAAGTTGTCCATGAAAACTGGTGTCTTGAAGAAGTACTGCTCTGGTGCATTAAAACAAAAGATTGTGTAGTTTAAGCTTGCTGTAAGTATGGCCACCTGCATTCTTCTGGGTGTGGAATTGCAAGTTTGTACCATCCCACCATGTCTCAGGCAAAGTGTCACTTACAACACACAAAAATCAAGATTACTTACTGCCTTGCATTGACAACTCTATGTGACTCTAACTCCAGTGTTTAATTTTGCATATTTTTTTCTCTTCTTGCCTAGATTTGAAAACTATGGCATCTATGTTGTGATGTTCTGGGAAATCTTGAGGACTTTGATTCGGATTGCTGTTGTGTTTTTTTTCCTGATATTGGCCTTTGGACTTAGTTTCTTTGTCCTTTTGGGTTCACAGGTTGGTTAAATGGCACACTTAGTTTTATTATCATTATAAATAATTATTCTTAACTAAAGAATCTCAAGAAGTTATTTACAAATTCTGTTTTGTTTGGGGTTATTTCTTTGTTCAGCAAACATACAGCACTCCTCTGCTTTCTGTGATGAAGACATTTGCCATGATGCTGGGAGACATAAATTACCACGATGCATTCCTCGACCCATTGCTCAGCAGTGAATTGCCATATCCATTCCTCAGTTACACAGTTCTCATCATATTTACCTTGCTTATTCCAATCCTTCTTATGAACTTGCTAGTAAGTAAACTACTCATCAATATCCAAAACTGGTTCAGCACAGGTTTATGCACAGTTTTCCCAACTAGAATTTCTCTTGTGCTGTTTCCTGGACATCCATTTGTTCATTATTTAACAAATTGATACTTTCAGTAACATATTCAAAAGTGGCATTTCCCTGGACTCTTTTTCCCTCCAGTTTACTGTTCTGAATATTTTCCCAGAGGTGACTCTTGCAAGGATTTCTTGTCTATCCTTGAAGAAAATTGGGAAGCAATGATTTTAAGATGTATTCTGATAAATGTCTGCCTCCTAGAGTAGACATAGACTTAGTTATTCAACTCCTTGCTGTGTCATAAACTAGTGATAACAATACTGTCTGAAAAAAAAAAAACAAAGCCAAACCCCTCTGAGCCAGAGGTGTGCCCAAGTGGCCAAGAAGGCCAACAGCATCCTGGCCTGCCTCAGCAGGATTGTCCCCCTGTACTCAGCACTGATGAGGCCATACCTTGAGTCCTGAGTGCACTTCTGGGCACTTCACTGCAATAAGGATGCTGAGGTGCTGGAGCAGGTCCAGAGAAGGGCAACAAGGATGGTGAAGGGTCTGGAGAACAGGTCTGGTGAGGAGCAGCTGAGGGACCTGGGGGTGTTTAGTCTGGAGGAGAAGAGGCTGAGGGGAGGGAGACCTTCTGGCTCTCTACGACTCCCTTTATTGGAGCAAGGTGGGTGTTGGTCTCTTCTCCCTAGTACCAAGTGATAGGACAAGAGGAAATGCCCTCTCTTCCTTATTCCAGCAGAGGAGGTTTAGGTTGGATATTAGAAGAAACTTCTTCACTGAAAGGGTTCTCAAACACTGAAACAGGTTCCCCAGGGAGGTGGTTGAATTCCCACCCTGCAGGTGTTTCAAAGAGGCAGAGATGTGGTGCTAAGGGACATGGTTTAGCCCCAGCCTTGGTAGAGTTAGAGAAGGGTTGAACTTGATGATCTTAAGGGTCTTTTCCAGCCAAAGCTGTTATCTGATTCTATGATTCTGTCTTTATTGCATACCAAACTGCAGACAACAGTAGTGTTAAAACTAAGTAATGAGTCTGACCTGAACAAAAAGGATGAGGAACGCTGATATTGATGAGAAAGGGGGGAAAAATGTAAAGCATCTTTAGCTGTGTTCCACTGAACGTAGATATATATATTTAAGTAAATGTTACATGAGCTGAACAATAAAAATCAAACAAATTGGGGGTTTTAAGTCGCTGCTGTGTTCATATACAATCAAGAGGTCAACAAGATTTTTAACATAGCAGTGATGAAGAATCAAAAAGGAGGGATGTTATTCTTGACAGATCCTTGGAGTAGCTCAATAGTGCCTTATTGATAGACAGATAGCTGGCATTAAGGAAACTTCCTGCATTTGTTGCTATGGATATACTTAATCTGCATAGAAGGGATGTGCTTCCAAACTCCAGTGAAACAAAACAGAACTAATTTTAGAGTCGTTCTGGATTTAAGTGGGAATAAGAAATACAACTGAAATCACATAAAATTAGGTAATGAAGTCTTTCTCGGATGTTTTTAGATTGGTTTGGCTGTTGGGGACATAGCTGAAGTACAGAAATATGCTGCTCTCAAAAGAATTGCTATGCAGGTAAGTGGCATACCAGAGAAGCATCAGCCACTGGAAGTGGAGGGCATTGTTAGAGTTGATCACTATTTAGGTGATCAGCTGATTCATCAATATCCCTGATCAACATCTTAGCATCTCTGTAAAGCAAATTGGTGAGCATGGGCATCCTATTGTGAATCCCATTTTCAGTCATGTGAGTCATTGTGAAGGAAATACACTAAACAGATGCATTTTTAAGGTACTTTTGAATAGGCAGTTCAGTGAGTTGTTCCAATAAGAGAATCTCAGAATGAGTGAGGGCACTGTTTCAAATTGGAGAGTTGCCTTTTAAGGAGAGAACTGATGCAGTGGAAAGGTTAAGGTACACTGAAACCAAAGGGACACCAAATTCATTGAAGGCTCCTGCTGGTCTCTGTGTTGAGGACATACTAAATACAATACCAGGTATAACTCAGGAACTTAACATCACATTTCTAAATGTTTTTGGCTACCTTAAAATGTATTAAGATACTTCACAGAATTTCTGTTGAAATCAGAGGAGTTTGGGAACCTGTATGGTTTTAAAAACTGTAACCACCTGAGATATGTTCAAAGTAGCTTTTGCAAATTGCTGTGGTTTAACTGCAGGCAGTGACTAAGCACCATGCAGCTTCCCTCTCACTCCTCCCTACTCCCTGATGCAGAGGGCAGAGGTTTGGCACAGTTTACCTAATTTTTTTTTTTTGTGTGTGGTGAACTGTATATGAAGCTTGACTTTCCCAGGTGGAAGTACACACAGTATACATCTGTGTAGGTTCTTAGGAACTGCCTGTCCATGGGTTTCCTTGATGTTCTGCTCAAAGTCTGTGTTGTGAGAACTGACCCTTCATAAAACTGCTGCAGGGAGTGGCTTTGCCCATGTTTCCTGTTGGCTCTGCTCTTTCTAGTAATTATCAGAGCCTAGTGGCTGAGCATAAAGAGAGGTGTGCACAAACAATACCCAAGAACAGCTCAGAAATAATTTCTGGTAGTCGTGTAACTTTAAATTGTGTACTTGCCTAGTAAGGAAGAACTCTTTTTGAAAGTAACATTTCCTCCCAAGAGATCTTTCTTTTGCTAGAGGTAAAAATGACTACAGCAGAGATACAAGGGCAATTCTTGGAGCAGGTAGTGCTTTTCACCTGTCTAGGTGTTCCTTTGCCAAGAGAACACTCTATGAAGATGTCTTGCAACTTCAGACAGTAACCTTCTGTGTGTTGGTCAGGATTGTGGTTGGCTGCAACAGGTTTACCCTGTGCACCCTGTCATTGGAGATTTTGTATTGCTCAGGATTTCTGTAGCAGTTTGAAAACAACTGGCAAGGTGATATCCCTGAAGACACTCATCTATAAGATATTTTTTTCTGCCCAAGGGAAAACATTTCTCACAGACACTTCACCTGCACCTTAATCTATACCAACTCTGTCATAATCTAGTAAAAGGATATCACACAGTTGAAGACAGAAAGATAACTCTCTCATTATCATTTGGTCCTAAACACCATAGCTATCATAGGTATCCTCTCTTTTGAACATTTCTACCCTGTAATTCTATACTGCGACCCACAGTATCTTAAGGAGCTATTCAATCCATTAGACAAGAGCTAACTCTAGTTACAAGAGTGTATGTCTATGTGGAGTAATTAATTCTGCTGAGATACTCAATAGTGCTATGTCTAGCTGTCACTATAGTGTCTGGGGTGGCCTTTTCAAGCATTATACCACTGCTTACAGCACAGATATCCTCTGAGGTTTGACAGCTAGCAACAGTGACTTGAATATAATGACATGATGGTTATTTTCACTTATAATGTGTCCTTATCTTAAGAGAATATTCCCTGTTCTAAATGCAAAACTGTGTTTAGGTTAATCTTCACACCAATTTAGAGAAGAAGCTGCCATTTTGGTTTTTAAGTCGGGTGGACCAGGAATCCATCACTGTATATCCCAACAGACCAAGATACTGTGGCTTTATGGTAAGAAAGTGAATCTTGGACTAAAGAATTCTTTCTAAAATGTGAGTGACTTGTTTTTCACTTCCAAGATTACTGGGAATGTTGCATTCATAAGGCTCAAACATAACTCTGACTACCTTCAGTAAAAATGATAAATCAATTTGAGTACAGCCTCAATGATTCAGATATAATTGCTGTTTGAATTCTTAATATATTTTTTTTGTTTATTCTGCTGTTTGAATTCTTGGTATATTTTTTTGTTTCTTCTTTTATTTCTTTGCTTTTCATTTCAAGCTGCTGTTGGTAGACAGCATTCCCTAAGGAAGCAAACTTTGCAAAACAAGCATTTAATGTACAAATTGGTGCTGGAGTGTGTCCAGACAAGGGTAACAAAGCTGGGGAAGGGTCTGGAGAACAGGTCTGTGAGGAGTGGCTGGGGGAACTGGGTTTGTTTAGTCTGGAGAAGAGGAGGCTGAGGGGAGACCTCATTGCTCTCTACAGCTCCCTGAAATGATGCTGAAGTAACAGGGGGGGGGGGGGGGAAAGTCTCTTCTCCCTAGTATCAGTGATAAAATGAGAGGAAATGGCCTGAAATTGTGCCAGCAAAGGTTCAGATCAGATACTAGGAAAATTTTTTTGCTGCAGGAGTGGGCAGGCGTTGGAACAGGCTGCCCAGGGAGGTGGTAGAGTCACCATCCCTGGAGGTGTTCAAGAAATGTGTGGCCATGGCATTCTGAGATACAGTTTAATGGCCATGGTGACCTTAGGGTGATGGTTGGAGGCCTTTTCCAACTGAAACAATTCTATGATTCTCTCAAAATACAACTTTGTAACAGAAACTGTTTTCATCTTTAATACTGTGTAGAGAATGCTCCCATTCACATATTTGGGATTTCTAATCTGTTGTCAGTCTCTAATACATGATTTCATTTTGGTTCCATGTTTTATTCAGAGCGTGTTCCAGTACTGCTTTGGGTGTGAGGACTCTGCCACAGATGCACAGAGCACTGACACAACGTTAGAACTGGAAGTTCTGAAGCAGAAATACAGGTATTCCTTGTTACAAATATACTCCTGGTTTTAGAAGTGTTCTAAAGCTCCATACTGTACCTAAAAGTAAAATTCAAGGTATCTACTCTTCTTAAGTAAGTTCTCTCACTCTGGTAACTTAATGTATTCTGCAATGCATTTACCTTCAAAATACTTGGGTGGTAGAGAAATATTTTTATCCCATGGCAGAGAAAAAGGATGGAATTGTATGCTCATTAAACTGAAATGTTGGGGAAAATGCCTTTTCATTTCAGAATCAGAGCTTTGTGTATGAAGATTTTCAAGGATTGTTTTAAATTCCCAAATGATGTTGTTCCAATCACTTTGCAAAAGTACACGATCCAGCTGACTTTCCACTGATCTGCTGGTAGAGGTGCTTCAGACTGTTTCCCAAAAGATGGATTGGTGTCCTGGTTCTCCTTGGAACAAATCATCTGTTTCCTAAACAACAGACTAAGTTTTGTCAGTTACGTTTTTGTCTCCCTTCTCAGATTCTGTTTAAGAATTGTTCTGCATGAAGGACTTGGCAGGTGTTGAAGGGGTGAGAATACACCCTCCAGACGTGGGCAAACCATGGAATTTAACATCTTTCACACAGAATCACAGAACCTTAGGGGTTGGAAGGAACCTCTAGAGATCATCCAACCCCCTGCCAGCACAGGATCAGCTAGGGAAGGTCACACAGGAACACATCCAGGCAGGTTTTGAATGTCTCCAGAGAAGGAGACTCCACAACCTCTCATGGCAGCCTGCTCCAGTGTTTTGTCACCCTCACAGTGAAAAAGCTTTTCCTTGTGTTCCCAAGGAACCTCCTCTGCTCCAGCTTGCACCTTTTCCTAGCATTGGACATCACTGAGCAGAGCCTGGCTCCACCCTCCTGACACTCACCCTTCACATCTTTGTAAATGTGAATGGGGTCACCTCTCAATCTCCTCTTCTCCGAGCTCCAGAGTCCCAGCTCCCTCAGCCTGTTCTTAGCAGGGAGATGTTCCACTGCCTTCTGCATCTTTGTGGCTCTGTGCCGGACTGTTTCCAGCAGTTCCATGAAGTCATTGTTGAACTGAGGGGCCCAGAACTGGAAACAGTATTCCAGATGTGGCCTCACCAGAGCAGAGTAGAGGTGCAGGAGAACTTCTCTCAACCTCCTAACCACAGCCCTTCTAATCCACCCCAGGATGCCCTTGGCCTTCTTGGCCACAAGGACACATTGCTGGCTCCTGGTCATCCTTCTATCCACCAGGACCCCCAGGTCCTTCTCCTCTGTGCTGCTCTCCAACAGCTCAGCTCCCAATCTATGCTGATTCATGGGGTTGTTCTTTCCCAGATGCAAGACTCTACACTTGCCCTTGGATTTCTTCAAGTCCACAGCAGATCAATAGGTTAGGACCTGGTGTAGAACATACTCTTTTTCTTTTTTTCCCCCCTACAGCGAGGGGAAAACCCTCTGAAATAGAACAACTTGTGGACATTTCACTACAAAAGGTTCTATTTACTGCTTAGACAAGAATGGCTGAGAACTTTGGTTTATGATGTTGCCAGTATGGTTTTATTGTCAGAGTTCCAAACTGAGTTCACTTCCTACTGAAGCTGGTGGCTTTGTATTAAGGTTAGGTAGTTGCTGCACTATTTTAATGCTCATGGTTTTCATACATTTTAAAATGTTTTTAAATATTAGTTAATAACAAAGAGAAAAAAAAAAAAAAAGGTAACTAGATCTGAAGAAGCCCCAAATTGTCCTTCACAGAAATTTTTTTTCAGTCACAATATATATTTCATGCTGCAGTTTTGTGAGCTTAGAGATTCTGAAGAGCAGATTTTCACAAAGCCTGTTTGGTAATTTTATGAAGACAGTTTCTAGACATATTTCCCATTTCTTTCACTGCTGCTTAGAAGATAACAGCTGCTATGTTCTGTGTGTATGATGCTAACTGCTGTTAACTCTTGATTTGTACCAGTTCCATTTTGGATAGCACTTCAAGAGATTCCCAGTAAGTGCCTCATCAGTATCACTTCCATGCTGTTAAAGTAGTTGTGAAGTTCACTAAATGTTTGTGGATACTGACTTGCCTTTGCAAATCTGGCCCTTTTTCCTTGCTAGACTACTTCAGTCAATAGGAAAAACTTCTGAGAGAACTGTTCAGAAGTTTGTTTTGATTGTGTCCAGTTCTGGGTCCCTCAATTTAAGAAGGACATTGAGATACTTGAATGTGTCCAGAGAAGGGCAACAAGGCTGGGGAGGGGTCTGGAGCACAGCCCTGTGAGGAGAGGCTGAGGGAGCTGGGGGTGTTTAGCCTGGAGAAGAGGAGGCTCAGGGGTGACCACATTGCTGTCTACAACTACCTGAAGGGAGGTTGTAGCCAGGAGGGGGTTGGTCTCTTCTCCCAGGCACCCAGCAGCAGAACAAGAGGACACAGTCTCAAGCTGTGCAGGGGGAAGTTTAGGCTTGAGGTGAGGAGAAAGTTCTTCACAGAAAGAATGATCTGCCATTGGAATGAGCTGCCCAGGGAGGTGGTGGAGGAAGTGGCACTTGGTGCCATGGTTTAGCAGTCACGAGGTCTTGGGTGACAGGTTGGACTTGATGATCCTTGAGGTCTTTTCCAACCTTATTGATTCTGTGATTCTGTGAGATGAAGTTGCTCTTACATTAAGTATATAGTGAGTTACTTGTCTCAAGAACCAGGAATTGGTTTTAATCCTGTTTATTATTAAGAGAAATATTGAGGTGCTGGAGCAGGTCCAGAGAAGGGCAGCAAATCTGGTGAAGGGTCTGAAGAACAGGTCTGGTGAGGAGCAGCTGAGGGAACTGGGGTTGTTTAGTCTGGAGAAGAGGAGGCTGAGGGGAGACCTCATTGCTCTCTACAGCTCCCTGAAGGGAGACTAAACCAAGGTGGGGTTGGTTTCTTCTCCCTAGTAACAAGTGACAAAATGAGAGGAAGTGGCCTCAAGTTGTGCCAGGGAAGGTTTAGGTTAGATATAAGAAGAAACTTCTTCACTGAAAAGGTTCTCCTACACTGGTACAGGCTCCCCAGGGAGAAACCCCATCCCTGGGGGTGTTTCAAAGAGGCAGAGATGTGCTGTGGCACATGGTATAGCACCAGCCATGGCAGAGTTAGAGAATAGTGGGACTCAATATTCTTAGAGGTCCTTTCTTACCAAAAAATATCTGATTCTGTGATTCCTGAAACGTGGAGAAGTACCACAGCTTGAAAAGCTGAATGTGTTCTACAGAATTGTCTTTGTCAGCAGAAGGATCAAGTCAAGGACTGTCAGGTTTTTGCATCTGTAATTTTAATGACCAAAATGTCACTTGAAATTAAATGACAAAGATTGATGTATGCATGTTTTTTTCTTTCTTTTGTTATTGGGTGTTGTTTTTTTTTTCAGGCTCAAAGATATATCAACACTATTGGAAAAGCAACATGACCTCATTAAATTGATTATCCAAAAGATGGAGATAGTGTCAGAGGCTGAGGATGAAGACAGCAATGATTTATTTCAGCACAAGTTTAGGAAAAGGCAGTTAGAGCACAAAAATAGTAAATGGGATACAGTGTTAAAAGCTGTTAAAACAAATGTTCCTAACCCAAGCACAGAAAAGAACAATAGCTTCTTCTAGACATGGCTGTGATATGTTGTGGTAGCATTTTGGTATATCTGAGGGTCACTTCTCTTACTGCCTGTGCATAACGTTCATGTGATACACTGTGTATTCGAGTATAGAAAATGGCCAGCTCTGAAAAGAAAGGATGCAGGTGCTCAAATCAGTATTCAAGGATCCAAAACTATGATCCCAAAAGTGGCTGCCTGATGAGGAAAGTGCCTAACTCACCAGATGCCAACCTTGCTACCTGATCAGGAAAATGCCTAACTCACCAGATGCCAATCTTGCTGTCTTGACAGTTTCCAGAGGTTCTGCCTAGATCTGCTCCTGGATTTGGCCTTTATACTCAGCTCTGTACTTATGGCATTATTTTCTGTTACAAACAGTTTTAGAATCTCTGGAGTTTTAAAAATTCAAACTCTAATCATTTAGTATTCAGCCAGTGGGGTTTATGTAACTTCAAAAAAAAAAAAAAAAAAAGAAACTAACCTGAATGCTTGTGTTGGAAGTTTTGCTTAGTAAGGACTACAGGATCAGGCCTTAAAGGGAAGAAATAAAATGATCATGAAATTGTAATGTAAGGGAAGGGACTGGGTGGTTTGGGGTTTTGGGGTTTTTTTGCAGCTAACTATATGCAGCTCTCAGAGGGATCATTTGTACTACCATGCATCCAGCAACAACTGAATGCCATGTTCAATGTCAGTCATTTACAGTGTGCTCTCTGTATCTTGCTAGTGTGATTCTGATAGCCTACAGCTGACCTTGCTGCTTTCATCAGCACTTGTTTTTTATTATTTATTTTCTGGATATTCAGTGCATTATGTAATACAGAGTGACGTATCAAATGTGGAAATAAACATGAATTAAACTGTGTTTAAGTACCTGAATACCTTGGGTTCAAAACCAGTGCTAATAAACTGATGATGACTCTAGGTGGTGGTAACACTCTGTGGTCTGCCCTGGAATTCAGACTTTTTCTTTCAGAGCTTAACATCAGTGAATTCTTCATGGAAAGAACAATTGTGAACCCAGTTCGTTTCAAAGGTAGCCACCAGAAGGTAATTCACTTCTGGTACTTGTCCAGTCTCCAGGAAACACAGGAAGTGCAGTGAGAATTAGTGAGGCTTGTGTCTAACTGCCATGGATGATGTGCTGTCCAACAGGGAAGATGCTTTCTCACCCAGCTGCTTTGAGACTTTAAATCTTTGCCTGGTAATTTAGAGAAAGAAGGAGGTCATTAGAGAAGGAAGGAGGTTATCACCTCCTGATAACACTCCCTTTCTACTTGCTTAATAAGGTGATCAGTTGCTTAATGTCAAGTGGTAGGTGGCATCTGCAGAGACTCAGGAAATGTTTTGAGTTTGTTTCTCTTCTGGTAGCTTTGAATCTGTGACAGCTGTACCCGAAAGTGTTTGCTGTTGAGACTTAGGTTCTGTTCTGGGTTTCTCTCCCAGAATCTGCAGAGGTATTTTACATGTAAGTATTACTGGAATAGTTGAGTTAAAACTTTAGTTGGGGGCAGAAAATAAGCATGTGGCCAACGTGTTCAAACAGCAAAGAGGGAGTGAGAACATGGGCACTGCTGTGTGAGGGGGTGCACTGGGGGGTAACTGCCTAGTGGGACAGGAGTGCAGGCTGATTTAGTGCACTTTGGAAGTGTAATGGTAGCATGCACTATTCTTCATAGGCTGCATGTTAAGATGTTTCCAGGTGAAGGCAAGACGAGAAGACTCTTACTGCGAAAGGCAAAAGCATTTATTGCCTAAGCAACTCAGCAAAGCACTAAGCACAAGCAAAGCAGAAGCAAAGCAAGCCAAAACCTCACTGCTCTGTTACACAGTCAACTTCTCTACTGTTCTAATACAGAGCTGTCACATCCCCATTGGCTAGCCTTTCACTGACATAGGTCCAAGCAAAGCATACAATAGGTTAATACTGACAAACAAGCTTCTCAACATATCCAGTCAGCTTCTGCCTAGTCTTTCTCTTCAGTTACAAGGTGCTCACATTCTTTCCCACTCAAAGACAAAGCATAGCCGTCTCAAAAGTTGTTCAAAGGTTTGCTATCTTCCTACATGAAAGCAAGGCTGAGATGCTGACAGCCAAGAGGTGTTTGTGTTCTCTCTGGGAATGCAGATCCACGAAGCTAGGCTGCCAAGTGGCTGGAGGAGGGAGTCCTGTGAAAGCAAGGCTAAAAACACACCGCATTCAGCTGCCAAACAGATTTGGAAGGCTGCACAGCTTGAGTGAAGACCTTTGCCTAATTAACTGCAATTTTAATATTAAAGTCTACACCTCTCATATGATAATGAGCCAGGTGGAGTACTAAACAGAGATGATTGTGCTACTCGACTTTCCACCCAACTCATGCTAAATGTCACCTAGAGACAGTTAGGGTATTAAAAGACCACAAGGGAAACGCTTCTGTGGGGCAAAGACTGGACTTTGTGGGGACAGAAATGCTCAGTGGGCTGTGTGCCTTCTTCCACCCAAGGCAAGGACAGCTTCTTGGTAAGAATTGTGCAGTCCATATACAGCTGAACTTCTGCTGAATTAATGCCACTGTCATACATTAGAGTTATGGCAAAGATTTGCATCTTCAGCTGTGTCAGGCATTACCAGGATAAGTGAACTCAAGCTCCATCACTTGCAGTCAGTGCATTTATCACCAACAGTCCTTACTGAGGCACGGGCAAAGAGACAAACAGATCCAGTAAGAGCCCAGGGGCTCTGAGACAGGCAGACATTGGGATCTTACCCATAATGTGACATCCACAGATGTCTCAGAGAGGCCCTATCCTTAAGTCTACCTCTGGATAACATTCTCACTGTGCTGTGGAGATCTGGTCTGTATATACCCTGGTGGGAAGAAATGCATTGCATGGAGTGTGAGTGTGTGCTGCAAATCCCACTGCATCTACTCTGACAGTAGAAGGAAGAGCAACTGTGGGTTCTGTGGTTTCAGGGCCAGGTCTGGTGTGACATAGTGAAACCTGGAGAGAACAACTAAGCAGAGTCAGGATCCAGAAAGTAAAATTCAAGGTATCTGTAGTCATTGGAATTGCAGTGTGGCCTCTAAATTCAGATCTGTTTGGATTTTTTGAGCTCCTGCAGTTTCCCTTGTCCAGCTTCTTGGGATAAGGCAAAACTTGAAAAAGGTAGGTTGTTGGTTTGTTTTTAATTCTTCAATCTAGCCAATTTTGAATTCCTGACAATCTCCACCATTAACACTAGATGGCAGTGAGTGATAACATTTTTGCCTAATCACCTAAATGCATCTGGGGTGACAAAAAAAGCTGCTGGCAAATGCAATATGGAACTTCTCCAGCTTAGTAATAATTTGCCTTGGACCACCTATAAAGTGACTGTCTTCATTCTCCTCTTCTAACTCACCAGAAACAGAAGTCTTGTAGCTGTTCCTCTGGAGCAGACATCAATTCTGGAAGTCGTTTTAAGTGAAGAGGAACAGCAGTGTGGTTGCAGCAGAAGCAGAGCAGTCCACATTCATAGTTTTAAAGTTTGAGCCTCTTTAAACAGGACTCAGACATTTACACACTGTAGTGTCTCGGCTTTTCTGAGCAGTTCACTTAGAAACTGAGAAACATTTTCCTTCCCACACCCCCAGCTTTGCTACTTTCATTCATTTATCAGCTTTTGTTCCAGTGGAATATATGGATGACCATATCCACACTTCCCATGTACAAATCTAAAGCTGTCCCTAACACCACTGCAGAGTTTGCCTGTGTGATTTTCACAGAACGTATCAGGTTGGACAGGACCCTCCGAGGTCATCTTGTCCAACTCCCCCTGCTGCAGTGAGCAGGGACATCTCCAATTAGATCAGGTTGCTTAGGGCCCCAGCAAGTTTAACCTTGAATGTCTTCAGGGATGGGGTCTCCACCACCTTTCTGGGCAACCTGTTGCAGTATTTCACCAGTCTCATTGTAAAGAACTCACATTTTGGGTTATTTTATTTTCTGTGAGTTAGCCATAGCAGGTTCACAGCCTGACAAAATCGTTAGCAGCTGCTCTTCCACCAACAAGCGGCTGGAACATCAGGGTTGGGTCTGAATCCACCACTGGCTCATGATTGAGAAGACACTGCCCATCACAGCACACAGAAGTCATTTTGGCAATACAAATGCTGCTGACAAACTCTATGGATTGTCATAATAACACTTGGAAAGCTAAACTCAACTAAGGATTTAAGGAAAAATTGCCAAAGATGCGTGATCTGCTGGGGAGTCTACACACAGACAGGTGGCTGAATAGATCACACATAGGTGGTTGGCTGAATAGATCACACATAGGTGGTTGAGTAGCTATTAATATCTAATACACTGGGTTAGGTAGTTGCTCCTGGGTTTGGGATGGCCATCAGGGTAGACAGGCAAGGAAACTGGTCACTTCCATTGTGGTGACAAGCTGTACAGGGGGAAGTTTATGCTTGATCTTAGCAAAAGTTCTTCACAGGAAGAGAGATTGGTCGTTGGCATGGGCTGCCCAGGGAGGTGGTGGGGTCAGTGTCCCTGGAGGTGTTTAAGAAAAACCTGGATGAGGCACTGAGTGCCATGGTCTGGTTCATTAGACAGGGTTGCGTGATTGGTTGGACTTGATGATCTCGGAGGTCTCTTCCAAGCTGGTTGATTCTGTGATTCTGTAATAGAGCAATACAAATCAAGGGTAAAAGAAAGGTTTATGGAGGTTGGGGTACAGAGAGCACCTGTTAATTCAGCCATCCTTGGGTGCCTGCAGAGCAGGGCTTCCGTGTGTCAGAACTAAACAGGCTACACAGTACCAAACCTGGGCAGTTCCTGGAGGAGAACACAGAAGTTTAACAAAGATGTTTCCTGCAGTTTAAGGTAAAGATGCGGAGTTAGAACCTGGCCTTTCACCTTCATGAGGAGGCAGGTCTCAGCAGATACAGGAATGCAGTGGAGAGGAAAGGGTTATACCATCTGTATGTTAAATATTATGCAAAGAAAATCCAATTTTGATTCTTTTTATATGGAAAGACAGATAGAAGTGAGACATTGATCTCTTCTCCCTAGTAATAAGTGATAGGACAAGAGGAAGTGGCCACAGATTGCACCAGGGGAGGTTTTGGTTGGATATTAGAAGAAACTTCTTTCCTGAAAGGGTTCTCAGGCACTGGAAAAGTTGCCCAGGGAGGTGGCTGAATCCCTATCCCTGGAGGTATTTCAAAGAGGCAGAGATGTGGTGCTGAGGGACATGGTTTAACACCAGCCTTGGTGGAGTTACAGAATGGTTGGACTTAAAAGTCCTTTCCAACCAAAATAATTCTATGATTCTATGACTCTATTGTATAATTAGCTAATATTACAACATTGGATTAGTTATTTAACTTTCCATGGAAATGATCAGACTAACATTGCTTAATTGCAATGTGATAGAAATGTCTAATAGAGTCTAAGTGCAAGAAGTACAGAGCTTAAGAAACTTAATGCAAGTGATATCAGTTGGAATACAAATCATGGTTACATTTGAAGGGGATTGTGTAGACTGAGGTAAAGACACTGAGCCATTTGAGTAATCTCTAGAAGCAGTCCTGAAATACATCCATATATGTTAACTTCAAGTGAAGTTTTCAGTTCGCCACATAGGAATTCGTATGGATCAAAACAACAGAAATGGATTCTTTGGCTGTGAATATGGGATCTTCAAAAGGACAAGAAGGAGGACCCAGGAAACTACAGACCAGTCAGCCTCACCATCAGTGGAAAGGTGATGGAGTAGCTCATTCTGGAGGTCTAGCCACATGGAAGAAAAGATATCAGAGGTAGTCAGCATGGATTTACCAAGGGGAAATCATGCTTGACTAATCTGATAGCCTTCTATGATGGCAAGGAAAGACACATTTTTACTTGAGCTTGAAATCAGATTCCAGGTGTGGTTTAATGTAGGCAGCAACTTGGAGGTGATTCAGGCATAGTGATGTGATGAGTAGACTGGAGGAAAGCAAATCCTGGCTGAGAAAAACAGAAGGACAGCAAATGGTGCCCTATTCTTCATAACTCCTACTTTAATTCATAAGAAAACACTGAAGGGGGTAACTGTTGGGTTTAATCGATGTTAGGAAGAAGTTCTTCCCCATGAGGGTGGTGAGACACTGGAACAGGTTGCCCAGGGAGGTGCTGGAAGCCTCATCCCCGGAGGTGTTTAAGGCCAGGCTGGATGTGGCTGTGAGCAACCTGCTGTAGTGTGAGGTGTCCCTGCCCATGGCAGGGGAGTTGGAACTGGGTGATCCTTGGGGTGATCCTTGGGGTCCCTTCCAACCCAAACAGTTCTGTGATTCTATGATTCTATCATTTTTGTTTTGGAGTGTGAAGGTTTTATAAAAGAGGAGATACTGAGAATTTATCATAACAATTGAAATTAGGCATCAGAATTTAATAGAACACAGTTTTAATTATGAAGATTTTAACCACCAGCTTCGTGCTTTTTCTTTTGGAGTGAGATTTTTCTTGTCATGATCTAGGTAACATCCTGCCTACCCAGCTCTAGCTGCAGACCTATCTGGGTGCTCCCAAGTGGTCCATGGTAATGTGTGACTGAGCCTCAGCCCCCTGGAGCTGAAAACCCAACCACCACTGATCAGCTCTCTGGACAGCCTGTGGAAGGTGGAATGTCTGCTTTGTAGTCTCTTGCTCAAACAAAGGAGTGAAGATTTGAAGACAGGGCACAAGCCCAGCTCTCCAAAGTTCCCTCTTAAGCCTTTGCTCCTCCAGCCAATGTTTTGGCATGAGTGTATCAAGGGAACCAGATAGAGAAAACTCTGTTTTGTTCCTCCTGCCAGCTCTCAGTTAACTTCCCAGCCCTTTGGATTAGTAATGGAGGAAGATGTTTGTCTTGTGCATTGTTTGCTGATGTCCAAGCTGTTCTGTAATGCTCCTTTTTGGGAAGGCAGGCAGTGAGGTCTGACTTTAGGGGAATCACAGATTGAGGGATGTGGGAGGATTTTTGTGTTTGGAAAGCAGTGGTCTAGTTTTCTTCTGGTTAGCTTTTTGTGCACATGCCCAGAGATGTGGCTGTGGGCCCACTTAGAGCTAATTAATTAATGCATTTGAGGCTTTGGATGTTTTTAAGGCAAATTTAACCCACTCGATCATCCACTGCAGCGCCTGTAGCACTGAGACACTCTCTTGTCACACACCTTGTTGTAGCAAAGACACCACAAGGGGATGGAGCATTCCCTCTTCGTTACCAGCTCCAACCCTGCCCCTGACATTGATGAAAGATTCAGAGGAGAATGCCAGCGTTAGCAAAGCTGCTGTCAGGAGCCCTTCAGTGGCCCTGCTGCGAGTGCCTTCCCTGCTGCCCTCTTAATGGTGCTCACTCACTGCTGGACATCAGCCTCACTCCCCTCTCCCTCTCCCTGCAGGCAGCCATCCAGAGGTGTGACACCCTCCCCTCTCCTGCCTTTGTCAGAGAGCCTGGGCAGCTATTAAAGCTCTGCTATAAATCGTAGTCTTTAGCCACGTTACAACACTGGGAAGGAATCTCCGATGTCCTGAGGGCTTCGTGTCTCTCACAGCGAGGGCTGGGGTGTTGATGAGCCTTCCTGGTATCCTTATCTTGCATTTCCAACAGCAAAATCCAACCTGTGTTTTACTTGTGCTGTTTATATATCTAATCAAAGTGGGTCAGGGAACGTGGAAGACAGCACCAGGGCTGCCTGAGAAACCTAATATTTGTCAGAAAGCATTAACTCAGGCTCTCTCTCTCAGGAATGATAGATGAAGTGTGCCTGAAACTCTGTTTAGATTATGTGAAGTAATGCACTGGTGGCTACAGTCATCCTAAGCAAATCATTTGCACTCCTTGAGCTGCCTTACAGAGTTTTCCAATAATACTTTTTGGGCAGCCTAAACCAAAATGAAGTCTTCACAGCTCACTCATGAGGGAGCCCACTTGCACACAGACAAATTTAGAGGGCTCTGTACCTAAAACAGAGGTGGCTCCAGGCCAAAGATTGGATCAGCACTGGGACCAAAGTTTGGGAGGTGCCAGGGCTAGTGCCCATGTGCACTGTACAGTACTTAAGGCAGTTCATGCAACAGAGAGCCTGGCAGCAAAGAAACCACAGCAGTGAGGGGTGACCTTTATGGAGGCTTTAAGAAGCTTCTGCAGCCATCCAGGCAAGGACAGCTGCCTGCTCTTTGCTGCAGGCAGCAGAGGAAGGCACCACTGCTTCTGCTGGAGCTGCTCCCTTGTCCAGCTAGAATTGTCCCCAAGCAACGGTCAGTGTGGAGGCATCTCCTGGACCATGAGGGCTACTGACCCTGCCATTCCTCCACCTCCATAAGTTCTTGGGAAAGGGGATTAAGTCTGTTGGCAGAGCATTTTCTTCCCCAGGGGAGCACAGTTCAGTACTAGCATGAGGACGCCTTGCCAGGACTTGGGCCAGTGACCAACCCAAGCCAGCCTGTGGAGCTGTTCCTGCCTCCCCATGAAGTCCAAGTGGAAAGGTTGCTTTAACAGAGAAGGCTTCTGCTTCAGCATGTCCCTGGTGAAGCCCAGGGAAACATACCAGTGGTAACTATGGCTTGCTCAGGGCTATGTTTCATCTGCACTCAGTGCTAACAGAGCTGAAGTGAACATATTTGCTGAAGTTTAGTGTTTTGCAGAGAGAAATGCTATGATTTTCAAAGAGGAATTAATTTAGTTCGTGCCTAATAATGTCTCTGATAGCCAGCAAATTTAAAAATAGTTTTGCCTTCATCTCCTTTTTAAAGAGGTCCTGCTTTCACACACAACATGTCCCCAGCAGTTAGGAGTTCTGGGGATTAAGTAAAAAAAAGTCCCATTTAAAATTGCTCAGAAAATGCTTTGTACAAGAGCGGGAAACCACTTAAGTCAGCTGCTTCTGTGCATGTCTTTTTGTGCTATGAAATATGACTTCAAAGAAAATCTTTGCTTCCATTTCAAGGTCTTCTTGTAATGCAGGAAGGATAGGCAACCTGCACTGGAATGCTGCCACTGGAAAATTTATTGGAAGTCTTGAAGGGCTCAGTAAGCTGGGAAGGTAATTTTTGTATCCTACTGCACTCAAGATTGATTTAATTTTGTGTCAGTTCTGGAACTGCAACCAGAATATGAGCTGTGAGTCTATAAATTGCTCCTCTGAGTGCCTGACCTTGCAGGGGAGGGGAATCTAGAAGGAGTTAGAAGATAAAGAGGTCTTGCACAGATAATCAGTAGACTTCTCACTTGTTTCTCAAGCACTCTGGCTTTGATAAAAATGCCAATCTCCTTGCCAGCCTCCATGCTGCAAGGGTGCCACTGCCCATGAGTGCATCTGAAATTGAGGTAGGGTTCTTTGGATCAGAGGACGTAGCTACTGCAATCAACTATCTCTATAACACCTACTATTAGGAATATTTAATTTTTCTCCTTTGCTACCATAATTAACAGAAATCATGAACAGAAGTAGAAGTTCAAAGAAAATATTTAAGGAGAAAAATAAAATCATTCAAATAGCAAGGAAAAGATATTAATTGGTTGATTAGATTTGGGACTACTCTCTGAAGAATAGTGGCAGAAGTTGTATTGTATGAGCCACATAAATTGCATTAGACAAAGCTCTTGGGATTACATTTCAAAAACAGTTTTATTTTGACAAAAAATAAAGAGAAAATGAGATGTAGGTTGTTTTTTTTTCCCCTTGTTCAATTCCAGCTCAAAACTCTGTCATTCCAGCTGTGAAATGTGTGGAATCTATGAAGTTTCATTAGAATCTAAGTTTCATTTCCAAAAGAAAATTTTATTAGGATGATTTGCACATTCCTGGTAAGAAATCATTGTTGCCCATCAGATATGAAGCACAGGGTGACTGCCTTGAAACAATAATTTCATTTATCCTAGATTAATATAAACATTAGGCTGTAGTTGCAACAAGTTTCAATTTTTCTACAAGTGATCTTCTCTGCAACAAGTGCAGAGCAATCTAAAGGACATCACACCTATCAAAATTACTTTGTCTAATTGGAGAGGTGGTTGCCCCCACCACAGAGCAGATTCTCCACATAGCAGATTATGGATAGGGACCATCAGGTGGCAGCCCCAGAGCTGTGGCAGGTTAAGTGCTCACATGCTGCTGATTCTAATCCTGGTTTCCATCTGATGTGTTTGCTAATGGTTGCTGGCAGCCCAGAAAGCAAACGTATCCTGGGCTGCACCAAAAGCAGTGTGACCAGCAGGATGAGGGAGGTGATTCTGTCCCTCTGCTCTGCTCTTGTGAGACTCCCACCTGGAGCACTGCATCCAGATCTGGTGCCCCCAGCACAAGAACATGGAACTGTTGGAGTGGGTCCAGAGAAGGTCATGAAGATGATTAGAGTGCTGAAGCACCTCCTCTATGGGAGACAGGCTGAGAGAGTTGGATCTGTTCAGCGTGGACAAGAGAAGGCTTTGGGTAGACCTTACAGTGGCCTTCCAGTACCTGAAGGGAGCCTGCAAGAAAGCAGGGAAAGTCCATTTTACAAGGACTTGTAGTGACAGGACAAGGAGCAATGGCCTTGAGCTGAAAGAGGGGAGATTTAGACTGGAGATTAGGAATAAATTCTTTCCAGTGAGGGTGGTGAGACACTGGAACAGGTTGCCCAGGGAGGCTGTGGATGCCTCCTCCCTGCAGGTGTTCAAGGGCAGGTAGGACAGGCTCTTGAGCAACTTGGGCTGGTGGAAGGTGTCCCTGCCCATGGCAAGGAGGTTGGAACTAGGTGATCTTTAAGGTCTCTTCCAACCCAAACCATTCCATGATTCTCAAAGAAAGAAGGAATTGCCCAACTCACCATGTGAGCACTCATTGCTGCACCAGGAGCACTGCACTGGGAAGCCATCGGACAGTGCTGGGGATAGAACACAATGGAGCCAGACCAGGAGCACAGACAGTTCTGCTGGGATGGAAATACATCTCTAGGGCTTTGAGTGTTGATAATGCTCTCTCAGAAACTCCACCAGATCACTGTCCTGTGTCTTTGCAAGCAAGCAAGCTGAGGAGCAGAAAGGGAAAAGAAATACTGTCAAACTTACCCTCCCACTCTATGAGGTTTATCAAGACATGAAAAAAAAAATCACCAGTGGATTTTGAAGCTGTTGCATTGCACCAGGTGTTTTAAGGACCTTTTTGTTGACACTGGGTGTTGAGAAACTTTCTTTTGGCCAGGTTATTAATGATGTGCCCCAAATGAAAGCATTAGGTGTAACTTTACCTTGGAAAAATGTTGTCTTTGCTCTATATGCAGAACCCTGAAGCATTGCAGTAAAGTTTCTGTAGCTGGCAGCCAAATCAAATCTCCAGTTTGTCCCTGTGGTGGCTGTCAGTGCATGACACTAACAGCTCCTTTCTTGCCTTTAATCATACACAGACTTATTCCACAAAAGTGAGCTGTTTTTCCACTGTCTACCTACCACATCTGCAACTGGAGCATTATCAAAGGAGTAGCTGCTGCTTACCCGGCTCTGAAACTAAAAAGTCTGTTGCATCTGCCATATTAGCAAGGCTATCCACATGAAAGATGAAAAGACAGGAGATCTGTGTATGTCCATTGGAACCAGCATTGTGTCTGCATTCACAGTACCAAAATACATTAAAGGTTGGAAGGGACCTCAAGAGATTATCCAGTCCAACCCCCCTGCCAGAGCAGGATCACTCAGGGTAGTCCACACAGGAATGCATCCAGGTGGGTTTGGAAAGTCTCCAGAGAAGGAGACTCCACAACCTCTCTGGGTAGCCTGTTTCAGTGCTCTGTCACCCTCACTGTAAGGAAGTTTCTCCTCATGTTGAGGTGAAACTTTCTATGTTCAAGCTTGAACCTGTTGTTCCTTGTCTTATTACTGCACACCACCAAAAAAAGCTTGGCCCCCCTCCACTTGACACCCACCCCTCAGATGTTTATACACATTATAGAGTTGTTATCTGGGGTTTGTTACTCTGGAGTAAATTCCATGCTTGGAGACACAGCTGCTGAGGTGCTATTTCTAATAACTTTCCTGTTGTGTCTTAACATTTGAATTAATGTTTCCACTAATATTTAGACCTGTCATGCTCTGGAGAACATGCCAAGCTAATACTTTTGTGTATGTAGCAAGATTAAAACCATGGTGTTTAAACTGAGATACAGCTAGAAATTAGGTGAGCATCATCCCCAGCAGACAGAATACCTTGAAGTAGAAGTGGTTCTGACAGGTACAATTAGGTATTGGCTGGCACTAATTTGACTCATGAGATGTATGCCTCATAGGGTATTTTTGTTCAGAATCAGTAGCTGCTTTGAGGACTTTGTGGCCAAGAAGGCCAATGGGATCCTGATCCTGGGGTGCATTCAGAGGAGTGTGTCCAGCAGAGCCAGGGAGGTTCTCCTCCCCCTCTACTCTGCCCTGCTGAGACCTCACCTGGAATATTGCATCCAGTTCTGGGTTCCCCAGTTCAAGAGGGACAGGGATCTGCTGGAGAGAGACCAAGGGAGTGCTACAAGGATGCTGAAGGGACTGGAGCACTGCCTGGGGAGGAGAGGCTGAGAGCCCTGGGGGTGTTTAGTGTGGAGAGGAGAAGACTGAGAGGGAATCTGATCAATGTCTATCAATAGCTGAGGGCTGGGGGTCAAGAGGGAGGGGAGAGGCTCTGCTCACTTGGACCCTGGGATAGGACAAGGGACAACAGATATAAACTACAGCTCAGGAGGTTTCACCTCAGCCTGAGGAGGAACTTCTTCACTATGAGGGTCACAGAGCACTGGAGCAGGCTGCCCAGAGAGGTTGTGGAGTCTCCTTCTCTGGAGACTTTCCATCCCTGTCTGGATGTGTTTCTGTGTGACCTGTGCTGGATTCTCTGATCCTGCTCTGGCAGGGGGTTGGACTCAATGATCTTCAGAGGTCCCTTCCAACCCCTAACAACCTGGGATCCTGTGATCTGCTGAAATCTCACTCAAGTTTACCTGGAGGCAAGCATTTTAAAACAGAAACACTTTCAGGATCACAGACTGGAGGATCTTTTCCATTTCCATTTCCATTCCAGCACGATTCATGTGTCATGTCTCCTGCACAAGCAATTAGCAACGTGGAGTTCTGCACACAAAGAACAGGAGAGAGATTTTATAGCATTCTATGGGAGAAGCACCCAGCTTGCCTTGTTGTTTTTACAGGTTTCCCAATTCACCAGGTACTTAGCATTTCCTTCTGCTCCCCAGTCTAATTTCTCAGGTGTAACCTAGGGTGTTTGACAATAAAAGTTTGTTCTGGAAAAACAAAACAAAAAAAAAAAAATCCCATGCTGTTAAGCCCTTGAAAAATCTTTCCTTTGGCTCTATGCTATTTCAGTATTCATATATATATGTGTTTGTTTCTTCCCAAAATGAGCAAAAATGCTATGTGACATTCTGGTTTTTCCCCCTCTTGGCAGCAGAGCTGGTTACAAGGAGATTTCCCAGGTGATTCTGATAAGTATTAAATATTTGCATTAAAATGAAGCATGGCAGCTACCTGAAGCACAAAAAATTAAAAAGAAAAAAAGGGGGGAGGAGGGCAAACTTAAGTAAATATTTTGGGTGAAGGAGGGGAAACATTCTGAAAATCCTCTGTGTATTTTCCTGGGATCTGATCTTTCCTGATTTGTCTGTGAGCAAGCTGAAAGACTTTTAGCTCTTCCTAACTGGATCCTGCTTTGCTTCCCTGCTCTTCCCTGCTGTTAATTCAAAAGTATAAAGGATCCTTGCATATTTTGCTACAGTATTATTCACTCAGAGGCTAAAAGGTCCAGGGAATATCAAGGGATTACTAGAACAGTATAATTAGCTTGCAGACAGCTCTCTTCTCAGCAGCTTTCGAAAGCTCTTCTACCCATCTCAGTTACCCAAGTAATTAATGAAACACAGCTGCAGACTAGAAAAACTGTTACAAAAAAAAAAAAAAAAAGGTATGTGCTGTTTGCTTTTGCTGCTCACTTCCAAGCAGTAGAAGAAGTGGAAGCCACATAGGAGCAGTTATGACAGCTAAGGATCTGCTTCGCCTGTGGCCTGAAATCCTGTTAAGGAGAGAGAGGGGGGAAAAGCATCTGTGAAGCACAGCATTTGCTGCAGCCAATTCATGCCCACAGTGGGGCCGAATGCTTCAAAACCACTGTTAGTCTCATGTGACTACGTCCTGGAAATGACCTAAGGAGGAAAAGCCCCTGGGATCCTTGCCAAAACTCCTGTGTCATGCCTTTTTCACAGTGTTAGACATGAAGTACATAAGTGGGGGGGGGGGAAACGGAATAACCGCAGCGGTCTGAGTTTGGAAGGGAGCTGGGGGAAAGCTGGAGAAGGTGACTTTAGTACTTTCAAATGTTCCTGGAAACACAAACAAACAACAACAACAACAAAAAAAACAACACTGGAAATGGTGCTGACTTCTCTACTGCTTGAAGTAACAGGCTCAAAGGTGCAGGGACTTACAGTATGTCCCTTTGGGAGAATTAAAGGAAAAGCAAACTGTGCAGTGCAATCACTCAAAACCTTCAAGGGTGTTGTGATCCATGGAAGAAAGTGATTTGGAAGAGCTCTGGTTTTCCTTTCAAGAAGCAGCTATCAGGCCAGATGATAGAACATGATATGGCAGAGTTACACAATAAAGCTGGTGAAGGGTCTGGAGAACAAGTCTTTGGAGAAATGGCTTAGGGACCTGGGATTGTTTAGTCTGGAGAAGAGGCTTAAGGGAGACCTCATTGATCTCTACAACTCCCTGGAAGGAGGTTGGAGTGAGGTGAGGTCAGTGTCTTCTCCCTAATATCAGGTGATGGCAGGAGAGGAAATGGGCTGAAATTGTGCCAGGAGAGGTTTAGGTTGGGTATTAGGAGAAATTTCTTTGCTGCAAGAGTGGTCAGGCACTGGAACAGGCTGCTCAGGGAGGTGGTGGAGTCCCCATCCCTGGAGGTACTGAAGAAACGTGTGGCCATGGCACTTGGGGACATGGTTTAGTGGCCACGGTGGTGTTAGGTTGATGGTTGACTTGATGATCTTAGAGGTCTTTTCCAAGTGAAACAATTCTATTACTCTAAATATGAACCCTTCCTCAGCCTTCCTGTAGGTCACCTTCAAATATTGAAAGGCAGCTATAAGGTCTCCCTGGAGCCTTCTCTTCTCCAGGTTGAATAGCCCCAATTCTCTCATCACCAAGATGATCAGAGGGATGGAGCACCTCTCCTGTTCTCATTGCAGGGATGTTCCAGCCCTCTGATCATCTTCATGGCCCTCCTCTGGACCCATTCTAGCAGGCCCATGTCCTTCTTGTTTTGAGGATCCCACAGCTGGACACAGTACTCCAGGTGAGGTCTCACCAGAGCAGAGGTGCAGAATCCGTCTGCTGGCCACACTTCTTTTGATGCAGCCCAGGATGGCAGTGGTGTTGTGGGCTGCAAGTGCAGTGCATAACAGCCTGAGTTTCCCCCAAAACCTTTCTTTAGTCAGTGTCGATGATTTGAGCTATTCCTCCTTGCTCTAGGCTAAAAACCAGGCTATATCTCATCTCCAGTGATTTCCACTGTTAAAATGTCATCTGTGGGCTCTCTGTAGATTTTTATGTGTACAGAGACTTCCTTACAGGATGTGGTAATAGAGTCCTAGATATCTTCTTACAATGTTTCTCTTCAAGCTAGTTAATAAAGTCATATCCTGGAGGCTTAGGATGGTAACTCCACTTACTTCTGTTCAGCATCCCTCACGTTGCTCCTTCATTTGTATATACCAGCATCCTGTTTTAAATGCAGGGACCCTATTAATTCTGTTTCTTTTCTCAAAATCTGTAAGTTTCACCAAGTAGCTAGCTTCCACAGTTGGTTTTCCAGCATTTCATACATGCTGGTTGGTTGACAGGGCCTCTGCCAGATACCCTTACTGCACTTACACCATGCACCAGTGGCTTGCTGACTGTCCCTCTCGTTATGATCCTCACCATGTGGCAGGGAAACTTTAATTCCCACTGCAGGCTGGGATGTCTTGGCTTCCTGCCCCATGTTTTATCCTGGAGCAGGCTGAATAGAATGGCAGACAATTATCAGTAATCACAATACATAACTGTGGCACAGCATTTTGGGGAAAAAAACTGCTCCTGGGTCTGCTTCCCGGGGAGGAGGAGCAGGGTGAGCACACACTGCCTGTCATCTCTTCCTGCTTAAGCCTCCCTGTTGCTGGGCAAAAACAAGTAGAAGTTAAATTGTCTGTGCACCACCCATAGGAGGTTCCACGTGAACATAAGGAAAAACTTTCTCTCTGTGAGGGTGACAGAGCCCTGGAGCAGGCTGCCAGGAGAGGTTGTGGCGTCTCCTTCTTTGGAGACATTCAAACCCCACCTGGCTGTGTTCCTGTGTGACCTGCCCTGGGTGCTCCTGCTGTGGCAGGGGGGTTGGGCTGGATGATCTTTCGAGGTCCCTTCCAACCCCTAACGTTCTGTGATTCTGTGATTTACAGCCAAGTGTGAGAAGTGTGAAAAGTGTGTTTCCACAGTTCCTACCATAGAAACCAGATCATTAGATAGGTTGAAGTGTTCGGAATTGTATATCACTTTAAAAGACACTTCAACCTGTCCTATCTCAGTTTTTTTTGTTTTTGTTTTTAATTCCCCAAATTACTTGCTCTCTGGTCAGGAAATGGACTCTTTCATGCCCCATTCAATAAACAAGAATCATTAAGATGTTGGTTTTCTCTGTCCCTGACTTAAGAATTGTGAGAGTCTGAGTGGAGGTTGGACTTCTCTGTGCAGTTCAATACCTCAGCTCACCTCAAATATTCCAGGTTATATTCTGCCTGGCCTGTCTCCTGATCTGGAGTTTCATTAAATAGTTCTCTGAACAGTAGATTGTTAGATTGTTTGGATGTAAATGTAATTAAATCCTTTATAGAATCAAAATATTGCAGTTTTAAGCAAACATGGCTTCAACCTAGAGCAGAGCATATTTAGATTGGATGTTAGGAACAAGTTCTGCACCATGAGGGTGGTGGAACACTGGAACAGATTGTCCAAGGAGATGGTTGAAGCCCCATCCCTGGAGATATTGAAGGTGAGGCTTGGCAGGGCTCTGGGCAACCTGATCTAGTGGAGGATGTCCCTGCCTGCTGCAGGGAGGTTGCACTGGATGACCTTCTGTGATGGTTTAAAACTGTCTTTTTTTTTTTTTTTTTCTTCTCAAAATTCAAGCAGAGAAAGCAAAAGAATGTAAACAAGTCACTACTGGGTGTAAGAAAGCAAAATAATGATTGTTCTAAACACTTCCACTGGAGAGATAGAAATGGTTAAGAACCACTACTCAAAACAAAGTTGGGGCAGTTGGAGTCTGCAGTTTGCAACTTGCTGGGCTTCTGTCTGGCTGCTGCTTCTCTTCTGGCTGAAGATAACACACTGACCTTGGTGAGCTAAGTTTAACAGCCTCTCTGCTTCTTAATTCTCTGCCTTCTGCCAGGGGGGTCTGGGGGACTCTTTCTGGTCTGAGGGGGGAGGCCCTCTTTGGAGGAAGCAAAGGGAGCTTGGTTGTGCTTTTGTGTTGATTGTATATATTTGTAAATGTTGTGAATTGTGTCTATTTGTACATATTCACTGCATTTCATCATAGACTGTAGATTTGCTTGCATTTGCTTCCAGACTGAGCTAGCCTGGTTACTGTCAGTGGGGGGGATTTCAGCTCTCACACTGTCACACCTTCAGAGGTCACTTCCAACCCAAACCATTGTATGATTCTATGATTGTACTACAGAATATAACATTTTATTGGGATGACCTCTGCCAACACTGAACGTTGCATGTGCTCCAGATAACACCTCCTGGGAGGTGTGCTCACCTCCCAGAAAGGATTTTTCATCCTTTCTTCATATATTCTAAAAAAAAAAAAGAAATCTGTTGAGCAGGTCATATTTCAATCGTGAGCTTGCTGGTTTGCATGAAAGAGCTTAGACAGTCCTCCATGGTTCATGATGTCAACATGAAACACATCCTTGAAATCCATCTCTTTCTTCCAGACTCCAGTATATATTATTCCTGTAGTTTTTAAAGGCAGCTGTGTGAATTAATGAATTAATCTGAGAATGGAGGTTGGCCAAGAGCGTCATTTAATAGTCATGGAGATGACCTCATAAAAAACTTGCAAGGAATGCTTACAGCTTGCTTGTAAAACACATCTATGCCTTAATAACTCAAAATGCCCACATAATTCAATACACATTTTCAACCAAGTGATTGCTTCATAAGAGAGGATGAACATTTCCCATGAAAAAGACATTTAACCAGTACAGGCAACTATTAACTTTAATTGATATTTCACAGTGTGTACAAGTTTGCTCTCCAGGGAGTGTAGAATATCATTTTTGCACCTGCACTGTGGCTGCAGTCTTACAGGGTTTCAGCCATTAAACATTTTTCATTAAAGCACTACGTAGAGAATTAGTGTAATCTGATTTTGACAAAAGCATTCTATATATAGGGGGTTTTCACACCATATTACTGCAGGACTGCTAGAACTGGAGAAGCAGCATTGTGGAGGCAAAAAGGAGGTTTTCAATCCATGGGCAGTAATAGGGATGGTCTGTTCTCAGAGCACTCTATTTGTAAGATGTATTTGTGGTCATGTACTTGACTGAGAAGAAAGGTAATTTTAATAAATGTGGTGGGTTGGAATTACTCCCAACTAATTTGAGAGAATTACACACCACACCCCCCCAAAAAAAAAACAAATGAAATTGCCAGACCAGCTCAGTTGGGGATGGAAGCAAACAAAGCTCTACTTACGAGCAAACTACAACCTAGAAATATGAAATGCAATTAATATCTACAAACTCTACAATAGATGTACAATATCTATGTATTTATAATTTATAAACAACAGGAACTCCACAGACACCCCTGGATGGCTCCAGGGGACTGTTCATCTCCTCCCACACTCCCTCCCTCCTTCCCATTACTTCACACAGAAGTCAAAACAGAGATACCCTAACAAGAGAGGAGTTGCAAGCAGAAGTGACAGAAGAAGAAAAGAGAAAGAAAAAACTCTTTATGCGTCTGCTCTGTATACCCATTAACCATCCAATGAATTATATAGACCTTAGCATTATTTTCCTTTTGCATCCCATGGCCATTTATCTTACTTTCGTCATTGCACTCAGGGACTAGGCTAAATTTCCCCTTTCAAACTGTAACAATAAACCAAGGGTTTCCACAGAGCTTTCTTACTTTTCTCTCTTTCTCTTTTCTTTTTCACTAGATTTCCTCAAAGCAATGCAGTGAAACTGCAGTTTATGGTGCAGCAGGAATGGTATCACATTCTTCAGCAGTCACAAAACCCTAGCAGTACCCAGGGTGTTTGCATATTGGGCAACAGAGGGAATATTTCAGGATGGCTATAACCTGGCAAGTCTGCATAAATATTTGCCTTATGGTTTGGCTTTTATAGCTGCTCTCTAGCTGGCAATCTGAGGTGAACAGCTGTGCAATTGTAAGATCTATGGGTTTAAAACAACTGGAGGCTTTCCTAAGTGGTTCAAATGTAGGTGTGGGCAGTTGCAAACACCACAAGACTTTTCACCTTGTACTTGAGGTGCAGACTGAAGTTGCAAGTGTTCCACTTCAGTTTGGTGAAGGCAGAACCTTCTTAGTCATTTGTAGGAGGTATTTGAGAATATCTTCAAGTCTCCTTGAAAATATTTCCTGGGATTCTGTGGGTCCTTCATGCACACTAATATAGGAAGGACATGGACCTGATGGAGAGGGTCCAGAGGAGGGCACGAAAATGATCAGGGGATTGGAGCACCTCTGCTATGAGGACAGGCTGAGGGAGCTGGGGTTGCTCAGCCTGGAGAAGAGGAAGCTCTGGGGAGACCTAATAGCAGCCTTCCAGTACCTGAGGGGGACCTGCAGGAAGGATGGAGAGAGACTGTTTACAAAGGCCCACAGTGACAGGACAAGGGAAAATGGCTTCCAACTAGAGAAGAGCAGATTTATTTTGGATATCAGGAAGAAGTTCTTCACTATGAGGTTGGAACAGGCTGCCCAGGGAGGTGGTTGAGGCCCCTTCCCTGGAGATATTCAAGGTGAGGCTCAACAGGGCTCTGGGCAACCTGATCTAGTTGGGGATGTCCCTGCTGGCTGCAGGGAGATCGGACTGGATGGCCTTTGGAGGTCCCTTCCAGCCTGGACCATTCTATGATTTCCCTCTGAAACATTTCACAGGCTGTCACCTCAAAAACACTCTGCCCTGCACATATGGCTGTGAGGAAAATATGAGACAGTTTATGTTTATTAGAGGTAGGGGGAAATGTGATTGTTTTGTATAAAAATAACTCTCTCCATATCCCACAGACTTAACAGAGGAGGTGTGTGAAGGTGTGGCTGATTATCTGCTGATTACCAGCTTCAGACCACACAGGAATGGCTTTAGGCGAAGATTTTTTTTTTTTTTGCCCATAAGACAAACATAAGAATTGGTTTCTGATTCAGAACAGTCCAACACAGAGTATGCAAACAGTACAGCAAAAAGTTGCAGGAGGATGCAGTAACAGAATTTCCCTGAACATTTCTGTCATTGCTTTCTTCAAACAACACCTTGCTCAGAATCACAGAATCACGGAATCAATAAGGTTGGAAAAGACCTCAAGGATCATCACAGTCCAACCTGTCACCCTAAACCTCATGCCTATCTAAACCATGGCACCAAGTGCCACGTCCAATCCCCTCTTGAACACCTCCAGGGATGGTGACTCCACCACCTCCCTGGGCAGCACATTCCAATGGCCAACCACTCTCTCTGTGAAGAACTTTCTCCTCACCTCCAGCCTAAACCTCCCCTGGTGCAGCTTGAGACTGTGTCCTCTTGGAGAACTGGTAACATCTGTGCTTGCAGCACTAAAGATAATCAAATAATGAAGGTATTTTCTTTCCATTGTGCTGAAGAAGGTTTGTATTTCACAACCGCAGAGGCAATAACTGAGCTCTTATTTTGCTCTGGACTTAGCACCAGATTGACTGCTTAAACCTTGCAACTTTCAGGTGATCTTCCAAAACACTTTGAGCCAAAGATCTCTATCACACAGAAAAATGTGTAGAAAGACTCTGTGAGGTTGCATGACTGAGCAGTAGTTGTGCTCTTGCTGTCAATGTTTTGTCTCTGGGCTTGTCCTACTCATGTGAGTACTGAGCAGTCTTCCCTGTGAGTTTCCTCCTTGCTCAGGAGTCAGTCTCAGGGTATTTTTGCATACTCTGACCAGCCATTTATCCTTCAGGAACACTTATAGCAGGGCAAACATCACATTAGGTTTTTAGCAATGGCTGTCTTTTTTAGATGAGTTTTTAACTGATATGTTAAAAGCAGAGGCCTTGCTGGGAAGGTCCATGATCTATTCAGCATGATAGAGAGAATCACAGAATCACAGAATCAATGAGGTTGGAAAAGACCTCAAGGATCATCAAGTCCAACCTGTCACCCAAGACCTCATGACTACTAAACCATGGCACCAAGTGCCTTAAGAAACAGCCCATCTGACCTTGGTAATCACAGAGGCAGACTATTCTTCAAAGAAATCCCAGGACTTTTTTAACTGTACACCACCAGTACAATCTCACACCAATCACTTCACTGCCCAGGAGCTGCTGGGTTCCTCTGCATGTATTTGGCAGGCTAAGAGAAACACATCCATGTGAGGGTTTTTTTCTTACGTTGGCCCATTTTTCCCTCTGCAGGACAGGGGGAGGTGTGGTAGTTTCAGGCTGTGCCTGGAAAATTTTCCACAGATCTAGAGCACAAAAGTAGCAGAATGTAAATAAACTACTGTTGGATGTACAAAGGAAAATAATGATAAAGGTCTCAATAATCCTTTTGGCCTGATATCTGACACAAAGGTAGCTGTGTGCACTAACTTTCCCTCTTTTTTTGCTTCCTTCACTCTGGCAGATACTGGCTCTGGCTTCTGCTGGCTTTGCTGACCTTGACTGTGTTCTTTGTTGTGGTTAAGTACTGACAGCAACTTTCTCTGCTCTTCTTTTTTTACCTTGTACAGGGAAAAAGGGAGCAGGGAGGGGGAAGCTGTTGGTAACCCCCTGCTTTTGTCCAGAGGACTCTTGCGTTGTTTATAAATTGTATATATATATGTAAATATTGTGTACTTTGTACATATTCATTGCATTCCATATTTCTAGATTGTAGTTGTGCTTGTAAATGCAGCTTCATTTCCTTTCAAATGAGCTGGTCTGGCAATTTTATGTTGTGGGGGGATTTTCAACCCACCACATAGGGTTAGACTTCCAAAACTTTTCTGAGACTCATCCAAACAAGACCTCTGTGTTTGAAAAGCGATGTGCTTGCAGCTGATGAAGGAGGAAGATGCAATCTTGGGCAAACAAGATTTTACAGAGCCTGTCAGGGGCACAAGGCAACATAGCTCATGAACCTCTCACAGCCTCCCTGACACTCACATGGCAACCTGATTAAAGAGCTGAAGCGGTGACATGATCAGTTGCAGTTCAGAAAACAGGGGATTGGTAGGAGTAAAGCTGGTTGTTGAGTGATGCTTATCTTGTAATATATTTGAAGATAATTAAAAAGAGTTCCTCTTTCTTGCCTAATTGCCCCAGGTGCCCCTCAAAGAACAGCTAGGGTAAAGGCAGGGACAGGGTTGAGCTGGGGCAAAAAGCACTTCTGATATTGGTTCAGGGAAAGGGTTCCTAATTTATTTAGATTTTAAATGCAATAAAGGCTACACAAAAGAGCAGTTGAATTTAATTTTGGGCCCAACACAGTGATTAAAGAGGCTGGATGGAACTTGGGAAGCAGCAAAGCAAGTTTGCTTTTCTTGCTCTCCTCAGTTTGAGGGTGAGAATCCCACCCATCAGATGTGTGGTCGGAGATTCTCACCATGGAGTTTGCATATGAGAGGACTCTAATGCCTAGGAGCCCAGTCAAAGAACCCTTTTATAAATATCACTGATAAGGAGAGGGAATCACATTCACTGATAATAGAATTTTCCAACAAGAGAAAATATAAACCTTGTCTAGGAGGCATATCCAGCTCAGTGAATTTAACTATCAGAGCAGCTTTTCAGAGGTATTACATTTGAGGAACTTTGGGCTGGTTTGTTTTCTCTTTCTGTCCAATAACTGCAAATGACAGAACCTCACAGAGAAAATAAAATGCATGAAAAAAAAAATCTAAAGCACACCACTATTTATTCTTTGTCAGATAAGATCTGCTTCTGGGTATAGCTTAGAATGTGTGGGGTTTGGACCAACTCAAATGCAGGGTGAACAGCCATGGCAGCAAAATCATAGAATTATAGAATTGTAGAATGCTAGGGGTTGGAAGGGACCTCCAGAGAACATGGAGTCCAAGCCCCAAGCCAAAGCAGGGGCACCTAGAGCAGGTCACACAAGAACATGTCCAGGCAGGTCTTGGAAGTCTCTAGAGAAGGAGCCTCCACAACCTGTCTGGGCAGCCTTCTCCAGTGCTCCAGCACCCTTAGAGTAAAGAAGTTTTTCCTTATGCTGAGGTGGAACTTCCTGTGTTCCAGTTTGTGTCCATTGTGCCTTGTCCTCCCACAGGACACCACTGAAAAGAGCCTGGCCCCTTCTTCTTGACACCCACCCTTCAGGTATTTATAAGCATTAATGAGATCTCTCAGGCTGCTCTTTTCCAGATTACACAGCCCCAGGGCTCTCAGTCTTTCCTCATAAGACAAAGGATGCTTGACTGGATTGCATGATCTTCATCAAACTACTCTCCTGTCATTACTCTGATCTTGGTCTGCTATGCCCAGGTAAAAGTTGGAGATGGTAGATCTGCAGGACTGAGATGGTTTCTTCTAATGGGTTTGTACAGCAGGTAGATTCTGACTTCTGCTGACACATCTCAGCCCAACTGCCATGTAAATACCCCTCACTCAGTAAAGCCTTGCATGGAGTCTGCTGTGGAAATCTTACTGCATAGAAGTGGCAGGCTGATGACCAAACTCCCTCCACTTCAAAGGAGTCAGGATTTAAAATTTAATTTTGAATTGGGAAAAGAAGTTTAAAAAGAACTTTACCCTCTTTCTAACATAGGTTAAACCTTAGATTGTGCTCCAAAGCAGATGTTACTGTATGCAAGTCTGAGTGGCTCTTGTTGGCTCTTGTTGTAGACAGTGATATTATGCTTTGGATGCTGTTGAGAAGACAGAGCCCAATAAACTGTTCTTTTACTGTGCTCACATACTGTCTGGGACTTCATTTGTCAGGGCTGATGTTTAGTGGAGTAGCAATAGTGTACAGCTAATTAGGGTGACCTGTCTGATAGTAGAAGGAAAAGAAAAAGCTAAGAATAAAATGATGTGTTCATAACAAATCATCTTCCTTGTAACACTTCTCTTGCATCCTGAACAACGTCATTATTATGCTTGAAATGGAATTGATTCTGTACTTATTAGCATATTTCAAATGTTAATTTTTCTTGATTAAGTGTGAAATGAGTTTATCTACGGCGTAATCAATCAGTTCTGTCCGTTTGTACAGTTCCTATCTGTGATGGTAGCCACTTTTATAAATATGGGGCAGTAAATTCCATAATCTGTGAAACAATTTTAGCCCAAATGAGCATTTTGTGCTCTTCTTTCACGGAGATTGTCTAAAACAAGGCACACATGTTTTGAACAGTAACTGTGCCCTTGCTGAGAGAGGGAAGCTTTGCATACACTCTTAAATCAATCATTCTTGCATATTTCAATAGGGCTGGGTACAGCAAGCTGAGCAGCTAATTTAAGGCCAACTCTTTCTTTTCTCAGGATTGGGAACCTACATGTTCCCCTTTACCTGACTGGCCGCTTTTTTTTTTTTTTTAAGTTATTTTTTATTGTTTTGACTTTGGCCACCAGTTCCTGTAACATTCCTTGCAGAAGTGCAGCTGCTATCTATTGAAATACGAGTCACTGCATTTATAATCCACTTTACCAGTGAGATTCATAATTGCATTTGCCATCTGTGAAAGCAATTATCAAACTTTGCACCGAAGAAATGCCTCCCAGTGTCTGCCTGCCCAACCAAGCTGAGCTTGACTTGTTGCCACAGTTTAGACCCAGCCGGCAGCTGAGCCCCACACAGGAGCTCGCTCACAGGCTGCCATGCACCAAAAATCACTGCACCTGCTCAGGCCACTCCCCACCTTCTATAGCAGGCATGACATCAGTTTGGTATCCAATACCCCACTGGCTGGTTCAGCTGCCTGTCCTGGCTGTGGCCCCTTCCAGCTTACTGTTAGAACTTTAACCCTGTCCTAGCCAGATCCAGAACAATTGTCTGTTTAAGAGCAAAGATGAAAATTCTTAAAATGTAGCTGCTGATTCCCATTAATGAGGCAAGAATGAGAATTTCCAGTATGTATATAATGCATCCTGCTTTATCTGTCTACAACCATCTTGTCCACACCAAGTTGTTGGCTTTCAGATAGTATACTTCTACTGATTCCAAGGACTCTCCATCTCTATCTCTATCATCTCTATCTCTATCTCTATCTCTATCTCTATCTCTATCTCTATCTCTATCTCTATCTCTATCTCTATCTCTATCTCTATCTCTATCTCTATCTCTACCTCTATCTCTATTTCCATCTCTGTCTCTATATCTCTATCTCATCTTTCTATATCTCCATCATCTCTCTCTCATCTTTCTCTCTCTCTCTCTATCATCGCTCTCTGTGTCTCTCTCTCTCTCTTTTTCTCTTTCATCTCTACCCCTATCACCTCTATCCCTGTCTCTATCCCTATCTCTATCTATCAGTTTATTTCAGCTACAGATGTGGACTCTGATACTTAGGTTACATCCCTGGAGGTGTTTAAAAGAGGCAGAGATGGGGTGCTGAAGGACATGGTTTAGCACCAGCCTTGGTGGAGTTGGATGATCGTTGGGCTCCATGATCTTCAGGGTATTTTCCAACCAAAATGATTCTATGATTCTATGGTGTCCTTTAAAAATGTGAATTATTTCCTGTTCTTGCCTTATCTCTCTTAAAGATATGTGTGGATTTTTTCATAGACTGTCCCACAAGTAGTTAAATAATTTTAAAATATCATTAAAAAAAAATCAGGAAGATGTCTTCCTCTCTTGACAGAAATTCTTTGCCTAAGTGCTGTTTCAGATTCACATGACCTGATCACGCTACACTTCTCTTCAGTGCAAGTAAGGGCAAGAGGTTTGGTCCTCTACCCTTCCTTGCTTTTCTGAAAACAAATATCCCATAATAGCATTTCTTGGTATCTTTTGCTCAATGCTGTGTAAATCACCTCAATCTTTTTAACAGGAATTTGATCACACAGCTTAATACCAGAGAACAGCTCTCTCCTGTTAAATGTGAGTAGGTCAAGGCTTTGTATTTTAATGTATCCTTTACACTTTATCCTTCTCTTCTGCTGTAATAATGCAGAGCATTAATATATCATGTTGCCACCTAAGCAAGTATATCAGAACAGCTTTGTGGGCTTGATGTTTTGTGTAATTCCATGAATCAATCTAAAAGAGCTTGCCACAGACGTTGCCAAACTCCCCTAGGGTGACTGGGAGTTAAATCCCCTTGGACTTTAACCTGCAGAGTGTTGAGGAACTTAGAAATTCAGTGGTAGTGTAGGCAAAATGAGGCTGTGTGTTAGATGTGGTACTGAGGGGTTTCAGGTTTCCACCTAGTATCTCTTCAGTTTTATATCCAGATTAAATAATAAGGATGAAAAACCTCTCCCTGCTGCCAACAAAGTATTAATGTATTAAACATGCCTTTGTATATAAATAAGGATTAAAGGTATATCAGAAATGTATTGTGTATATTTCTTAGACATATCCCTTATAAAATAGGGCATTCTATTTCCTAGCAATTCTGGAGGGAAGCATACACACTGCTGTAGAGGAGCTGGGTATTAGGCTATACAGGTCCTACCCCCACCTAAAGAACTCTGCATTTTCCAAATCCAAGAGGCCAGAAAGTTTCTGTGGTTCTCTTCAGAAAAGTGCATTCTATAAAGCAAGCAAACCAGTGTCTCCTGCTGGATTACCAAGGATGAGAATGAGAGTGAGAATGAGGAGAATGAAAGATGTGTTTTTCCATATGGAAAGAAAGAACTTCTGCTAATGAAAATAACACGGAATCATCATTTCATCAGAAACGGTCTCACCTTTGTGTAGTTTTCATGACAAATAATTACATGTGCACCTGCAAAGACAGACGGTTTTCCAAACTGGCTCCCCAGCTAAGTTATGCAGCTTTTAATTTTTTTTCCCAAAGGCTAACATCTGCCAGAGGTCACTGAAGGCATCGGTCTATTACAGATCTCACTGCTCTGAGGCACGGCACTTAATTATCCCTTGGGCAAACACGGCAAATAATGGATAAACACTATAGGATCAAATGTCTTCAAACCATCAGAGTTGTGACTACAGACTTTAATCCACAATTGGAAAAAAAAAAAAAAAAAAAAAAAAAAAAAAAAAAAAAGAGAGAGGTAAAAATTGTGGCCAAAGATTTTTAACTGTTGGGGAGTTGGCACTGGCAGATTAACGCCACTGCTGGTGCAACATCTTAGCAGGGCTTTTTGAGAAGAAATACTGAAACTCAACAGCTTGGTTTAAAACATTCTAAGTCAGAGTTACTGGAATAATTATCTGGTGAATGTTTATGCCACTTAAGAGCTTAATTAGAAGAATTGTTTCCTCTACATTTTCATTGGGAATGTAGGACTGCCTTAAGACCCTGACGGCGACAGTGTGCTGGGGATACATGCAACAGCTTCCTGCTATGCTGCAGCTCCAGACAAACAAACTGGTGACACTGCTGCCATTTGAGTGTGTGCCTGCTGCCATATCTGTGGAGCAGATTCCTCAGGGAAACAAACAGCCTTAATTTATCCTTAAATTTAGGATCCTGGATTCGCTGGGGATAAATATTCTAAATTAAGACTGAGGAAACCACAGATCTGTTTGTGTAACAACAGTTTTTCAACAGACAGTATTTTCGTGCCTAGTCAGCCAGCTTCCATCTAAAAAGAAGGTTTATAAAAGCAAAAAGAAAGAAAAACAATGTTTGGGAATCTCTTTTAAACAACAATATGCATCCTTTGCACAATCATGTTTCTTGGGTTTAGATGTTGATACAGTGAGGGTGGAGATAATTACAGGCAGCATGGACTTCTGGAAGCTTGTTACACGTCTGGAGTCTCCAATGACTCCATCTTAAAAAAAAAACAGAAGAAACGGGAAAAAAGCAAACAAAACCCAAAGCAACCAAACAAAAAATTCCCACAAAGAACCAAACAAAAAAAGACCCTGCACAAGTTGAGTATTTGTTGTATATTCTGTTACCAAACGTATCTTTTCCAAGTTTTAAAGAAAGTGGCTCACTTTTTCTTCAAGCAAAAAATATGCAATTTTAAAGTGAATGCCTTTCTCCCAAAGTTGGTTTTGTACTGGGATGATTTGCAATGGTTTGAAAGCTGAGAGTTTATCCTTGGCCATAGATAGCTCTAAGGAATGTGTGTCCTGTCTCCTTGAGAAATTACTGACAAAAAATTAAAAAGTTACAGAGAGCCTCAATTAAGTCACCCTGGTGGGCGTGTGAAATCTGGGGAAAAGTAGCTGCAGTTTCTTTCCCAGTCTTAGCCATTTGTTCCACAGGTAGACCCTGCCCAATTCAGTGAGTTGGAAAGGGAATGGTGAGCCTTGCCAAGAGCCTGGAATGCTCTCACTCTTCTCATCACAGAGAGGACCTGTGCCATGAGAGGTTTGTGCTCTCACTTGCAACCTCACATCCACATAGCTGAGACAAAACCTGGCCCAAAGCCATGAACATCAGCAAGTAACCTGTTATGTATTCATTGCGAAGGGACAGCAATCAAGCTTCAGTGCACAGCATCACTTGAGCATGCTAACACACCTCCACCAGCAGGACCTGGTTACTCCCACACAACCTTTCTCATCCTCACACATTGTGCAAAATCTCAGACTTATCATTGTGCTCAGCTCTCACATATGGGAGGACTGAACCCCAAATCAAAGCCCATGCATGGCAAGAGGCAGTTCTGCTGTTTCTTTCAGCCAGTGCCAAGCTGCTCCACGCTGACCTGCCAAAACGCTGTGGAAGCTGCAAGCAGAAAGCTATTTGCTAGACATAAAGGGTTAATCTGTCTCTATAAAGGCATTTGGGTGCAAAAGAATCCTCCTGAGCGGCTGTAAAAGACCTCTTTAATGGACTAAATGAGATAAACTGCTGGATATTCTCTGCATTAACCTGAGGGTTAATGGATTGCTGCATCAGGAGAGCTGTATAAATGTCCTTCGACTATGGTGTTGACAAAGCACAAAGGAAACAAAGTAGAACTCTACTGTATGCTGCTCCTCCTTATCCTGAAGTTTTGATGACAAGATTACTGTAGCTTCCCAGGTGGTTTTTACTATGTTTTCAGACCATTTTAGCCAAATCTCTGAATTTTTGGAGGCCATCAACTACATTATTTGGCCTGATTAAAGTAAACTCAACCGTTAACAAACCAGAATATATATATTTAAAAAAAAAAACAAAACACCACCCCCTCCCCTTGGATTCTACCTTTAATCAGTATCTTTGACTGTCTTGTGAGCTTCCTTAGAGGCTAATATTCACAGGCCCTAATGAAGGACTTGAGAACAGGCACTGCTTGAGCTCCACCCCAGTGCTCCACCCAGCAGACCCATTCCCCAAAGCTTGAGCAGGGCTTTGCTGAAGTTTTGCTTTATGCTTATCCAGAAAACAGGGATGGATTTGGATCTGCAAAGATAATCTACTTCTTTTGCAAGAAATAATGTGAGGCAGTGGAAAAGCAAGCCAATCTTCCCATTACAAAGGCACGTGGGATGCTGATATTAAACTGCAGACCGTAGCCTGCCTTTGTAAATTCCCACAGAGAGTCTCTTCCTGGCATGAAAACCACTTGTCATGGCAACATCACAATTAAAAACAGACTTTCAGATCTGCCTTGTTCTGGTACATCTTCTGCTTTTTTGAAGTAAAATGACATTTTACCACTGACTTCAGTGAGGTCTGGGATACTTTAAAAAAAAAAAAAAAAAAAAAAAAAAAGGAAGTTCCTTTTTCATGGCCTCATTTGCTCCATCTAAACCTGTAAAAGCTGTATGCAAATCTTTACACTAAGCAGTATCTTTCTCCATGCCTATTAAAAGAATAATGATGTTTTCTTTGGCCAAGAAATTCTTGGGTTTACTTCTGTGCCTTCCTCTACTTTTGAGGTCAGTTTGGGCTGGCTTGGGAGCCTGAGCTCCCGAGACGTCTTTGAGTAATTATCTGAACCTCATATCAAGATGTTGCTAAAATTGTAAGGACAGACTGAATATTTTTTAAAGGAGAAATCACTACCCAGCTAGAAACAGAGGATAGGCTAAGGGAACTGGGATTGTTCGGCCTGGAAAAGAGCAGAACACAGGGGGACCTTATAGCTGCCTTTCAGTACCTGAAGGGAACCTACAGGAAGGCTGGAGAGGGACTTTTTACAAGAGTTTCCACCAATAGGACAAGGGGAAATGGATTTAAATTGAAGGAGAATAGGTTTAGATTGGATCTTAGGAAGAATTTCTTCACTATAAGGGGGGCAAGACTCTGGAATGGATTGCCCAGAGAGGTTGTGAATGCCTCCTCCCTGGAGATGTTCATGGCCAGGTTGGATGGGACCTTGGTAACCTGGGCTACTTGTGAGGTGTCCATGCCCATGGCAGGGAGCTTGGATTAGATCTTCTCTAAGGTCCAGCCTAAGCCATTCCATGATTCCATGATTCTATGAAACATTTACCGTACTTTAGTGAAGGCTAAATCTAGACACATAAAGCAAAGAGAGCTCACAACTCTAAAGGATCAAAGAACTTACAAATAACAAAAATCCTTCTGCAGCAATTTAGTTTGATGTGATGCTTCTGTTATTCCAGTATTTTAGGCTTTCTGAACAGTAATCATAATCATAATGCATATTAAATTTTGAACAGCTTCTGATAAGAAACAGGTACATGACATTCCTGTGTCGTGGAGGAATTGTGGTTTGATGGCCCAGCTTTATTTCCCACATCAGCTTCAACACTTATGCTGATGCAGCTATACCTACTCAAGATCAGCTCTTCATGCTCACTCCAATTCAAATATATCTTAAAATTAGTTTATGAAGCTCAAAAATGCCTAATCTGTTTAGGAAAAAAAATAATCCTGGAAATTGACAAAGAGCCCTGTGGTCCCAGCTCTCTCTAGACCTTTTGAAATCCCAGACTTTTAAGAGATTTATATTCTGAGATCCTATAAAATATAGCAGCAGGTTTGTAAAGTGGATTTGAACTTTTTTCACATTTGCCAGCTGAAGGAAGCCTGCTTTACCATCTCTTCCTCTGCCTAATACATCAGTGGCAGGAACTCTCTATTAAACACAAATTAACATGATTGTTGATAGAGATGTATTGGAAGTTGTACAAAACCTACAGACTGCTTCTCAGCTTTGCAGTGTGGAGGCAGCTTGAAAACAAGTATCTGTGAATCCTTTGGTCTAGAAAGCTAATGTGCTCCAACAGCTCTCTTCGAAATACTGCCACCCAGCCAAGGTGCTTCTGGCACTTGCATACAAGTCAGGAAGAGAAAATTGGAAGGAAGGAGGCTTCAAGAAACATCCTCCCTTGCAAGAATAGGAAAGGGACCTTGTAGGATGTAATTTGTGATCCTATGTGACAGCTACAGCTACTGCAACACTGTGAGTCTCACTCTCTCCTTGTTGCTTGTGAACAGTCTTTCCAGTTTGAATTTCTGCCACCATGCCATGCTGCTATTGGCCTCAACTAGACTGTGCTTGCTTACCCATGCTGAGCAGCAGCTTACTTCATGTGTGGTTCTATTTACCACCATGAGAAAAAGTTTTGGGATCCTAGTATCCATCCTGTGAGAATTACAATGCTACAGCACCAATGAATCAGCACTTCCAGTTCTACAACTTACTTCCTGGGAACAAGGAGGGGGAAAGAGCTGTCCAAGATGAGCAGTTTATGGGAAAACAGCAGTTTTATCAATAATTTAAAGTACTCTTTACATGAGATTTCTGAAAGCCAGTCTACCAACACCGAGTTTGCATGCAATACTTAACTTCATAGAATCATAGGCTCACTAAGGTTAGAAAAGACCTCTAAGACCATCAAGTCCATCTTTCTACTGGTTCTATTCCTTCTTCAGGACCTGTAGTTTCAACAGTACCTTGAGCAGAGAGGTTGCTCTTTGTTGTCATTCCGTATCAAGAGCCAACCAAGTTTGCTGTCTTTACTTCCTTCAGACCTTCTCAGGAAAGATGGATGCTTAAAGATGTAACAGGTAGTCAGTAGCTTTCCACAGACCTCAGAGGCCACTAATCTCTGGGTGTGTGACTTTTTATCATCTGCAGGTACCAGTATCTACATTGTAGATCACTTTGCTCAGTCAATCAGTCCCACTGATTGAAACTGGCTTCCTCTGCCTAGCAGAGGAAGAGTCTCTGGCCATGCGGAGCTACATAATTCCAGTCCTCCTCAATATCTTCCCTACATATTCAGTTTTAATAACCTCTCTGTGGCAGGAGTTCAAGTGTACTAGCTTTTGGTATATTTCTGAATGTTAACGTCCATTTTCATCTCTGCTGCTCAGGAAAATGTCTGGTTAAAAATTCTGTGATTTCTAAAGCATCAAACACTATTGTTGGGTTTTTGTTGTTTGTTTTTTTTTTCTCAGCAGCTTTTTTGTTGCTCATTCTTGCATAGAATCATAGAATGGGCTAGGCTGGAAGGGACTTCTGCAGGTCATCTAGTCCAGCCTCCCATGTCTATTAGTGACATAGTTTTATGCATTTATCTTCAAAATATTAAAATAATCTCCATTTTCTTAGGTGCCAGCAAAACATGTTCTTCTAAGACAAATTGTTCATTATAGGAGCACATCTTTTGGAAACCAGTTGCAACGAATTGATTTTTACAATGGGTTTGAATGTGATAGTTTACTTTTGAGCTCTCTGCTGTACACTCTGCATTATGCAAAATATCTCTTAATTTTATAGGAAGGATTTCACTTAAATCCTTGGATGTTTCATTAAGTCAGTTTTCAATATCCTTTCCTTTGCGGTTTTTATAACAGTCACCTGAGATGAAATACCAAACACATCCAAACACGACCTCTGAATCGTACCCAGGGGTCTCCTTTACCTGGACATAAATACTGCAAATACTTTGTAAAAGCACAGAAGTTGTTGGAGTTTCACATGGCATTTATTGGGAAGTAGCAAGCAGGCAGAGCAAGAGAGGGCCACATACAGGCATGAAATCTGTCCCTGCTGGGATTTTCCCCTTAAACCAAACACATGCTGTGTTCTGTAAATCAGCTGCAAGATGTTTGCCTAATAAGAGGTGCATGTTACCACTGAGGCCTGCTGAGCAAGGTGAAGACAAACTGAGCTATGCCATGATGCAGTTAACCCTTTTAAAAGTATTTCTTATGCACTTGCTTAGCACTAGTCAGATTAGCAGGTAAAGACAGATATGAATATGTTTGCTTTGATGGAAGAGAGGGAAGTATGTGATTTAATTTAAATCTACAAGGGAGGTTGTAGCCAGGTGGGGGTTGGTCTCTTCTCCCAGGCAACCAGCAGCAGAACAAGGGGACACAGTCTCAAGTTGTGCCAGGGGATGCATAGGCTGGATATTAGGAGGAAGCTCTTCACAGAGAGAGAGATTGTCCGTTGGAATTGGCTGTCCAGGGAGGTGGTGGAGTCACTCTCCCTGGAGATGTTCAAGAAAAGGATGTTCAAGAAAAGTCTGGATGGGGCACTCAGTGCCATGGTCTGGTTGATTGGACAGGGGTGGGTGATAAGTTGGACTGGATGATCTTGGAGGTCTCTTCCAACCTGGTTGATTCTATGATTAAAAAAAAAAAAAAAAAAAAAAAAAAAAAAAGGAAATTGAGACTTAAGTTAAATGAGGAGCTCTGTCTGTAAAGCTGGAATCCAGATCTGAGTCTGAAGTGTCGCAGGCTGAAAGCATTTTGGCATTCTGCTGATTTTGATTTGATACAGGTCCTGAAGAGAAACTTTCTACTCCATTTAGATACATACCTAGATTTAATTCTAAAGCCAGGCATGCAACTCATGCTCAATTTTACTGTTAAACCTAATGTTCTCTGATGACTCTTCAGTTATAAATTATTGTAAATTACTATCAGTGCCCTTGATGTCCCTATTATTCCATCTAGATGGCTTTTTGGGGGTTGGATCATGACAATAAATAAAGAAATAAATAAAAATAAATATAAACACATATATATACATGCATCTACATGTATATACATGCATATATGTATACACATATGCATAGGTATACATATATGTGTATATATATATGTACATATACAATATATATATCTCTGTACATATACATCCATATATATACATCATAGAATCATAGAATGGTTTGGGTTGGAAGGGACCTTTAAAGGTCATCTAGTCCAACCCCCCCCCCCCCCTGCAGTCAGCAGGGATGTCCCCATCAGGTTGCTCTGAGCCTCATCAATCAGAATCATTAAAGTTGGAGAAGATCTCTAAGATCACCAATCCTAACCTTCTATCCCACACCACCATGACCACTAAACCATGTCCCAAAATGCCACATCTACTCACTTTTCAAACACCTCCAGGGATGGTGATTTCACCGCTTCCCTGGGCAGCCTGTTCCCAGTTCTGTGCACCACAGGACCTTTTCCTCCCAGCTTCTCTCCCTAGCCAGTCAGTGCCATTGGTGGATGCATTTTCTCACCTCTCTTGATCTTTAAGTCATCTTTGTGAGCATCTGAAGGTGTGTGAGGGCTTAGAACCCATCCTTACCTACCTTTATCTCTGGCCTCAGAAGCCTTCACATTCACAACCTCCTCCCAGCTTCTCTCCTCAGCCAGTCAGTGCCATTGGAGGCTTCATCTTCTTACCACCCCTTGCCTGAGGACACCTACTGGCATCCAAAACCCAACATAAAACTAAACAGAGACAAGCAGCTTTTCTCCCTTTTCTGAGGATCCACAATAATAATTTGGATTCCATATTCCAACAATTATGATAATTTGTGTATCCTTGAAGCATCTTTTACCAAGTGTAACCACTGAAGAAGACATGGCAGTGCAGAGAGCTTCCAAGCACATTTAGCAAGCCAAAACTGTGGATTTTCTACTGATGGTAGTATGCAGTTGGATGTTGATCTCTGCTTGTGAAAGTGTGAACCTGAGAGTGCTCTCTTCTGAAAACTGATTAATAATATCAAAATTAACAGTAGCTTGTGTTCTTGTAGGTAAAATATTTCCACAGAATTCATTGGACTTTGATGTATTTTAAAATAATATTGGGGGGGGGGGGGGAAGACAATAGGGGAAGAAGGGCACAAACTGCAAAGTGCCTGCTTTAGCCAAAGTGTCATGATCCTGATTCTGAATTCTTAAATAAGGAAACGTGATTTTTTTTTTTAAATGAAATCCCAAATATTTGCAACAAGAATATAAATGTAAGTCACTGTCTACAGCATACATCAGGAAATAATATGTAAATGAATCTTTGCCTGTTCACAGCAATGACCTTTTACCTATTAAAATTTGTTCAAATCTTTATCCTACTCCACAGCATCTTCATGCAGAGATTTTTAAACAGGGCTGTAGGTCCAGCTCTTTGGTCTGGACACAGAAAGCAGTAGGGATGATGAAAATGTAAGACATGGGATCAGACAGTGTGAGTGCTCTCCAGGATTCTCTCTCCATCTAATTTCCTGCCCCTTTTACACCTTAAAGCAGATGATACACTCATACATTCAGTAGCCCATCCAACTATTTGTGTACTTATTTGTGTACCTCCCAATGACAAATTTCAATCTGACAGAAGGTTGGTTGTTGTGGTGGGGTTTTGGTTTTTTTCACTTAAGCTCTGATTTTGGAGCTCCTTGACATGCTGGTGAGAAGTGAGACACGAAGGAGGATGGATCTAACATTATCTTGTAGCTGCAGTGTTGATGTACGCCCTAGTTTTAATATCAGTATCACTTTATCACACTATACACTCCTGGAAACTCCAAGAAATTATGCCTACAGCCAGTACATTTTCTGTGGGTCCCTTCTCAGCCATCACCTGCGTTCGGTGGTCCCTCAAAGCATTTCTCCTGCAAGTTTAAACAGAAGCAGGAAGAATGATGAACTTCATTTCTTATTTGATTGACATTCAGAAATTGGTGGAAGTTTGTCTCTAAATTGAAAGGTGATGGAGATGATTTATTTATTTAATTTATTTAACCATCCTGTGGTCTAATTAAAATTGTATGCACAAAGGAATGAATCAAACAAAAATTTTCAGGGTTAGGGTAAGGGTTAGGCATAGATTCACTGATGATATGTATGATAGTCATCTGTGACTTGATATGTTTACTTAAGTGCATTAAAACCCATACAGTTATTTGTAATTTCAGTAAAATAGTACTACTCCAGATAAATGTTGGTGGGATAAAGGATGTGAATTGGTCCAATTTAATTTCCAAGTCATGTTTTATTTGATTATTTTTATTTTTACTTTATTTTATTTCATTTCATTTTATTTTATTTTATTTTAATTTATTTATTTTTGTTTTACTTTATTTATTTTTATTTTTTACTTTTATTTATGTTTTATTTTATTTCTTTTATTTTATTTTTATTATTTTATTTTATTTCTACTTTAATTTACTTTATTTTCTTCATTTAATTAATTAATTTTCTTTTTATTTATTTAATTTTATTTATTTACTGTTTAGTTTATTTTTTATTTTATTTTTATTTTAATTTGTTTATTTTTATTTATTATTTAAATTAATGCATTTTATTTTAATTATTTTATTTTAATTAATTTTATTTTGTTTTGTTTTATTTTATTTTATTTTATTTTATTTTTAATCAAAACCAACCTACCACTCACAACAATAACAAAAAAAATAGGAAATCATTATTCAATTCTTAAGTGTGCTCTTTAGAAACCTGTTGATGGGACCAATTCCCACTTTAAAAAAAATAAAACAAAACTCAAAGTGTATTGGTTTTCCCCAAGCATTGCTGGTTTGCTATTTGTTAATTATCCCATGTGCTAATGTGGAGTTGGAGGGTGCTATAACTGAGCAGGGCAGTGCCAAAGGTTACATAAACCTGGTGTGAGTAGAGATGGAGTTCTCAGATAGAGTTGCTGGGAGCAGACAGCACTGAGAGAAGCACCTGGCCTGGGCTCACAGCAGTGCATTAGTTAGAAACATTAGAGAGAAACAATTACAGCACTAATGAGCCCCAGGTGAAAAGAAAATTTAGCTAGATCTGGGTCTTTTTTATTATTTTATTTTATGTTTTATATTTTTCTGCTCTGACTGGTGAAAGAGATACTTTGGAATTCCTGATTGTTCATTTCAAGAAAACATAGCTTTAGTGTTCCTTTCCATTATCTTTCCTTTCCATTTCATTTCCATAGGTTGCTCATGACTAAAAACACATGGAATGATGTGAGGGGGGGAAAAAATTCCAAACACTTGTTGGAAGCCACTTGGTGAAATAAAGCTCTGTATCATATCCTGTGTTTGCTGAGTGTTTATGAGTCAGGGAAGTGCAATGGGATTCCCTGTGAGCTAAAAATGGCTTATTAAGGATTTACAATACAAATTTTCATGCAATTCCTTCTTTTGAGAGTTTAGATTGCTCCTTTCCTTTCAACAAAGCCTTTTTTTTTTTTTTTTAGAATGTCATTGAAAAGTGCTTTTGATAGCCACAAATATATGTATTAAATTACCTAAGTGTTGACAGATCAGGGAAGAGCAACTGATGTGATCTACCTGGACTTGTGCTAAGCTTTCGACACTGTCCCCCACATCCTCACCACCACATTGAAAAGACATGGATCTGATGGGTGGAGCACTCCATGGATAAGGAATTGGCTTGGCTATCCCACTCAAACAGTGGTGGTCAGCGATTCAATGTCTAAATGGAGACCAGTGATGAGTGGTGCCCATCTGGGGTTGGTACTGGAACCAGTGCTGTTTAACATCTCTGTTGGCAACAAGAACAGTGGGGTTGAGGCACCCTCAGCAAGTTTCCCAACACCACCAAGTTGTGCGGTATAGTCGACACACTTGGGGGAAGGGATCCATTCAGAGGGACCTGGACAGGCAAGAGAGGTGATCCAATGCCAACCTCATGAAGTGCAACAAAGCCAAGGGCAAATGCTCCCTAGATTGGAGCAATCCCAAGCACAATCCAGACGAGGCAGAGAATAGATTGAGAGCAGTCCTGAGAAGGATTTGGTGGTGCTGGTTGATGAGAAATTTAACATGAGACAGTGATGGGCACCTGCAGCCCAGCAAGCCAGCTGTGTCCTGGGTGTATCAAAAGACATATGGATAGCAGCTGAAGGGAGGGATTCCACCCCTCTGCTCCACTCTGCTGAGGTATAACCTGGACTCCTGTGTCCAGCTCTGGAGCCCCAAGCACAAGAAGGACATGGAACTGTTAGAGTGGGTCCAGAGGAGGCCATGAAGGTGATCCAAGAGCATCTCTTCTGGCTGATGACAGGCTGAGAGAGTTGGGGTTGTTCAGTCTGGAATAGAGAAGACTCCAGGGACACCTTACAACAGCCTTCCAGTGTTTGAAGGGGTCTCCAGGATAGGTGGAGAGAGATTTTTGTCAGAAGCATGGAGTGACAAGACGAAGGGTAATGGCTTCAAACTGGAAGAAGCTCCATTTACATTAGACATTTGGAGGAAATTCCTTCCCATGAGGGTGGTGAGGCACTGGAACAGCTGCAGTGGCCCCAAGCCTGGAAGTTTTCCAAGCAGGGTTGGATGAGACCTTGAGCAACCTGATCTAGTAGGAGATGGCTCTGCCCATGGCAGGGGGTTTGGAAGTAGATGATCTTGGAAGCCCCTTCCAGCCCAAACCATTCTACAGTTCTGTGATGTGGATAGGTTTACTTTGTGAAATTGTCAGTCTGACACACATGCATATGTATATGTATATGTATATGTATATGTATATGTATATGTATATGTATATGTATATGTATATGTAGATAGATGTAGATGTAGATGTAGATGTATAGCATGATCTGCTAGCTAAAGCCAGTGGTTGCTACGCTTTAACATTGTTTCATTATTTGAATGTTCTATTATTTGACTGGTGGTTAAAGATAATGTGGTGGGTGGAAAATTCCCTCCCCCAACATTAACTTTGCCAGACCAGCTCAGCTGGAAGCAAATGGAAGATGTATTTGCAAGCAAAACTACAATCTGCAATGGAATGCAATGAATAGGTACAAAATATACAGTTTTTACAATTAACAAACAGCACAAGGATCCCCCCTGGCCAAAGACCAGGGGAGCTGCAACAGCTTCCCTCTTCCCTGCCTTCTCCCCTGCCCCCCTGTACAAAAGGGACAAGAGACAGAAGCAGACAAAACAATGCAGCCAAGGTCAAGAAGCAGCAAGTTAGTATCTCCCAGCCCAAGGAAGAGAGAACAGAGAGATTGTTTTGGGAACCAATCTGATGGTAAATCTCTCTCCAATGGGATTGCTTAGAATTATCTTTATTTTCCTTTTTACACCCAGTAATGATTTATTTACATTTTACTACGCCTGTTCAAGATATGTGAAAAATTTTAAAGGCATAGCCTAAAACTACCACAGATATGTACAAGTGTTTTTTAATTATTAGCAATAAAGAAAGGTGAAAGAAAATTAATTACAGCAGAAGACTCTATAAGTATGGATATTCACACCAGCAAATAAGAAGAAGGTCATATTTATGTGTCCTCCTTTTTCAGCTTTGTGTAGCTTTTGGCCACTGAGGGGATCCAGATCTGCTTAAATATGGAGCAGATTTCAATTTTAATCACTGTGGTGCAGAATTGTGTATTAATACTTCAGCAGAGTTAGAGCAGGTCACCTCCATGGTACTGGCATCACCCAGGTACATCTCTGGAATTGAGATCAAGATCTGCCCATAGGTTTGTACTCCAGTTTTCCCAGAGTGAAAGATGAATCCAGGGTTTAAAATGGACACTTGTTTTCTTCTTTTGCAAGGGTCTGGCTCTGAATCATTGAAATATTTTCCTGGTATTGAAATATGCAATATTTTCCACTGTCCACTCTCGATGGCTTGTGGCTGACCATTTTCACCAGGTTAACCTATGTTGAGAAAAATCTCTTTGACAGTCAGCAAAAGGATTAGACATGACAAAAGACTGCACAGGAAGTTTGTTGCAAGACAAGTGGTAGTTACTAAGTCATGCAATAATTTCACTGCCTGTATTTCAGCACAGAAAGGAGTTTATTTTGACAGTTCATATTTAGCAGCATGGCCATGAAGTGGAAGTGATGGAATACCTGACTCCAGTTATTATGTCATCACTACGTAGTTGCTTAGCGCCATTGGGGTAGGGAAATTTACAGGGGCTGCTGCAAAGCTGGCACATTTCAGCTTCAGTTCTTGGCACATGTCCTTTTAAAGCAGTTGTAAATGGCAGTGAAATAATACTCATCACCTGGACATTGTCTGCTAGCACAGAGCGTCCCAGTAGTAAGACAATTAGCAGAGCTCATCACTGCTGGTGAAATGAGAAAGTGGAAACTAAACCCCTTCAAATCAGACATTAAACCTGTGTGGGACTGGGCAGATAGAAATGAGATGTTAGAGAATGTCCAGAGTGAAAACTCTCCAGTGTGAGATTTGGCTCTTTTAATTTAACACCAGATCTAATCAATGTGAATAAGCTGAGGGAAATTCACTTTGTATTCAGCGAGGATAATCCATCATGATTCTTATAATGCACTGCATTCATTATGAGTGGTATGCAAACAGACTAGAACATTTTTAGCTTAGAAATATTAGGAAATGCACCTGCTGATAAGCCCATCCATTTTAATACTTTAGGGAGCCTAAAAGGGCAAAATCAGAGTTATGAACCGTTTCTACAACCCACAACAACTTGCTGGCCTTTCCCACAGGAGAACAGTGACCAGACCAAGCTTTAGTAGCTTATCTTGACTATGCTCTGCCTAAACCAAAAACTCAGCTGCTAGACAGCTGTGAAAGATCAAGCTCATTTTTTTTTTCTCTTGACAATGAATTTGAAGAGTGAATCTGAAGTCCTAACAGATCTATTCCATTGCCAAGGTTTTGGGGTTCTTTTGCCAGCTGATATTAAGTTGGATCTTCAGAAACTTCTTGTTACCATCATGTCAGTCAGCCAAAATATAATCTGCTCAGCAGCAGAACTGTCACACACTTGCTTCATTTTCTACACCAGATGGATGAGTTCACAATAGATTCTCATCTTGGTCCCCAGACTGGCACTCTCACATAAGGACTGACTTTGTTAAAGTTTTTTGTTTGCAAGGTACTTCTTCCCAGTGAGTTTCTAGTTTCTAGTTCTATCTCCCAGACAGAACAGAATTGCTTCAATTTCCATCATGCTCTTCCCTTCCCTGTCCATGAAAATCACTAGCTCGTTTTCCATTATTAAGCACTAAGCTTTAAATCTGCATTTTGTTGGTTCTTTGCACCTGACCATTTCAGAAAGAATTTACATTTCCCAAGAAGGTTTGTCTTCACTGACATCCAGGCTTGTTACCAGCTTTTATTGTCAAAATCTTCAGCTTTGACTACATTTCAACTGATAATTTTGGCCTTCTCGTAACAATTTTGGATGAGAGTTCTAGAAGTGAGTCATCTGAACCAGATTTGCCCTTGCTAATTTATTGGCTGCAATTCAGAGCTAGTTGACAAAATCTGACTGATTCAACTGTTAATTAGAGGAAAAAACACAAAGTCAAAATTAATTCTGGAAACAGAGGTTTTATTTACATAGAAGAATCTTCACAGAGATAACTAAAATCTTGGTTAAGATAAATCAGTTCTTCCTATACCACCACTTAAAAATGCATACTGGGAAGTGTATCCTGTTAAAAATGGAGTGCTCACAGTGCTGTGGCAGGAAATGCAGCACAAATGAATACAATTTAATATCCAAATGGTCCTATTAGAAGTAGGATGAGATCATAGAGTCATAGAATGGTCTGAGTTGGAAGGGACCTCCAAAGGTCATGTGCACACAGCCCAAGTCCATCTGTGTCTGAATGTTCTTTGCTCATAATGAAATCAATTAGGATTTGAGCCTGTTTTGTGTGTCTACCTGAATGTTTAAAATGAATTTTCAACTGAAATATTTTATTTCCCATTTGGAAGGTAACTGATGCTTCAAACCAAACCAAACCAAACCAAACCAAACCAAAACACAAAACCCCACTTGGGTAAACTTGCACAAGAATAAATTAAGATCATAAAATCAGAAGGGAGGCAGGAAATTATCATATTAAAACACAATTTCTCAAATTAAAAAAAAACCACCCTGTCCTTACCCATACTTATTTTAACTGAGCTGTTACAGACACAGTGATCCTTATTCATAAAGGAAAAGCAAACAATCATGGGGACTTCAATAGGCAGGTATTTAACAGTCATTGTCCTGGAGATACATGTAGGGAAAGCTTTTGATATGTACCACGAACACAAGTGTCATTATTTTTTGTCCCTAGCAAGGGCTGTCCTCATCAGGAGCAAGCTGAATGATCTCTTTTTTCAAGCTGCTGTAAATAAAGGGGTCAGTGAAAGGGACACAATTGTCCTGAAGTTCTCTCCATCCCTCCTTAGCCTTGTCCCAGGCTGTTGGGAAGTTTGTAGGAACTCTGGTTCGCCTCACACTCAACCGGAGGAGCTGGATGCTCCCAGTGCACATCCTATTATTACTCAGAAATGATTTTGCTGCAGCTGCACAGTTAAAACCAGGGAGATAAGATGGGAAATAATTGAGGGTACGACAGCTGCAGCCTCTGCCAGGGTGCTCAAATTTCTGGTAACTAAGTCCCGGGGAAGACATTTTTCAGTCGCTTGAAGATAACTGCTACTAAAGTGATCCTCCCATGTAATCCACTTGGAAGTCAAATTTTAACCTTTTGTATTGAAACAAAATATAAATAAATAAATAAAAAGGGGCTCTTTCTAACTCACTTCTCGTGTTCCTGCTGAAGGAGCAGGAAAGGTGAACATTCCTGCGGGAATTAGCTGGAGCACATCCTTCCCAGGAGATACCTTTAGACAGGGTCCCAGCTCAAACCAAGAAACCATCAGTTTTCTTTCCAAAACTGTTAAGTGCAATAATTTTACCTAAAGAAAAGTTTGGAGTTATGAATTAGATTATGCTGACTCCTGTTAATCTAACTGAAATAGTTCTTGTTTGGAAACTTTGGACTGAAGTAGCAGTCACCCACCTTTGGTGGGAGAAAGTGAGAGTGACTAGCAAAGGATGGAGGAGGGAGGAGATCTGGTATTTTCAAGATTTACCTTTGACTTAGCAGTGCAGGAAGAATGCTGCACATTCAAGTTTGGTCCTCATGAACAGACACAATACACAATATATTTCTCCTACATTACATCCTATTCTTATTCCTTTAGCACTAGTAAGAGAATTAACAGTTCTAAACTCCCAAGGGAATATTTGGTTACTGTAAACACTCTTTTTAAATGTTGATGGTGGTTATGCTGTACTACACTCCAGTGATTCCACAGTAAATATCCTTGCAGGTGAGTCTGAGAAATGTTTGCTCATTGTATAAGGCAGGGATTTGAGACCTTCACCAACATATCTTTGGCTTCACAGAGTCACAGAGTGGTTGGAGTTGGAAGGGACCTCTGAAGATCATCTAGTCCAACCTACTTGAGCAGGATAACCTGTGTCAATCACACAGGAACACAACAAGGTGTGCTTTGAATACCTCTAGAGACAGAGGCTCTACCACCTCTCTGGAGACAGATACTCTACCACCTTTCTGGGCAGCCTGGTCCATTGCTCTGCCACCCTCAAAGAGAAGAATTTTTTTTCCCTTCTGTTCATGTGGAACCTCCTGTGTTCTAGTTTGTGTCTACTGCCCCATGCGCTATCACAGGACACCACTGAGAAGAGTGTGGCTCCATCCTCCTGACACTTGCCCTTTAGATGTTTATAAGCACTAATAAGAGCCACCACCATCAGGCTCCTCTTCTCCAGGCTAAACAGCCCCAGCTCTGTCTTGGCAGCAAAGCAGTGGAGTTTTGCAAAATTACTAGGGGCATCTAAAACTTTGTTCAATACTTCTTTTCCTTCCCTTACTCTGAAAACAACTTTCTGAAGAGGAGCTTGGAGGAGCACAGCTTAGACAGAGTCCCTTCCTGGTTGGTGCAGTTGTGTCAAGAAGAGGAAAATGAAGAGAAAATTTTGTCTCATGCTTGGGCAGTAACCCAGGAATAGATAGAGGAAGACTCTCATCCCAGAATACACTTCAGGCACAGCCCCTCAATCTCAGTAAATTGTATCTGGGTTCTTATTTTTCTCAGTTGCAAAACAGACTTAATTTTAAGGCCTGGCAAAAGCTCATTCATCATCTGCCAAAAAACACTTAGACATTGCATGGCAATCAGGAAGTATGTGCAGAGGTATGTGGATGGTTGGTTTTACTAGTGTGCTCTTTGGGGGGATTGTAGAGACATGAGCCTTCTGCAGAAGCTGCAGCAAGCAATTTTCAGCAATCTAAATGAGAATGGTAATGCCACACATAGTACTGGAAACCAAACTACCATTCTTCAGACTCTTCTCATCTCATTCCTTGGGTACATCTTCTCTTCAACACCTATTGTAACAGCACTCTTCTTAGAGACAAGCCTTGAGGGAGGACAGATGGTACTGGTGAGGCCACACCTTGAATTCTGGGTTCAGTTTTGGGCCCCTCATTACAAGAAGGACAGTGAGATGCTGGAGCATGTCCAGAGAAGGGCAACAAAGCTGGTGAAGGGTCTGGAGCACAGGTCTGACAAGGAGCTGCTGAGGGAATTTGGATTATTTAGTCTGCAGAAGAGGAGACTGAGTGGAGATCTTATTGCTCTTTACAGTTTCCTGAAAGAAGGTTGGAGCCAGGTTTGGGTCAGTCTCTTCTCCCTAATATCAGGTTATAGAATGAGAAAAAACAGCCTGAAAGTGTGCCAGGGGAGGTATATGTTGGATATCAGGAGAAATTTCTTCTCTGCAAGAGTGGTCAGGCATTGGAACAGGCTGGCCAGGGAGGTGGTGGAGTCCCCATCCCTGGAGGTACTCAAGAAACCTGTGGACATGGCACTTGGGACATGGTTTAATGGCCATGGTGGCGTGTAGTTGACAATTGGACTCAATGATCTTAGAGGTCCCTTCTGACTAAAACAATTCCATGCCTGTATATGGGGGAGATGATGCTTTCTGGTATGTATGTGGGAACACTTCTGATTCACCTACTGCTCTCCATCTACACTTACTAGGCAGCACAAAATCCACCAGACCAGTGCCTTTATTTCAACAGCTCAAGTGAAGCCTTTAGTGGAATACTTCACTGAATGGGTATCTTTTTTAGACCACTTCCTTGTGTGGCACCTAGGGCCACAAATCTAGGTGTTCACAACCACCCCATCTAGCCTCAGCAAGCTCTCCTAAAACTCATCAGCTGCTTTTAGTCTTTTAGTAATTAATTAGCTCTCAGAGGGACCACTTGCTTGCTCCCTGAACAAATCCAGGTATCTTGATTTGTCAGGAGGAAGATCATATGTGACAGCCTAAGCCAAACACATTGACTTCAGGGTGGAATTTTAATGTAATACTTCCTTTTTGTGATAGCTTAGCTTCCTCTTTATTCAAAGGTTGTGACAAAATAGACACACATCTTTCAAAAAATTATCAGCTACTAATATCTCAAATTAAAAGAAAAAAATTACCACGATGCATTCAGGGAATTATGCCAGCTAACAAAGCCTTTTTACTTAACATATCACTTTGCTGCTCTATGTCACTTAAGTACCACTTAAGACTTTAAAATAATATTTGCAAATTGTTGTGGTTTATTGTACATTTGCATTACTTTCAGCTATTGCTAGCAGCCATTTAACTCTGGCAGCTAAGGTGAGCCTGACTGTTGTGAACATCCCCACTGAGTCCAGCCAAGTCTCCATGCTTTATTTAATGATTTTCTCTGTGGTCATGAAGTGAAAGGAGAAAATTAATTCTGTTCTCTAATGATTCAGCTACTCCAGGTCTACTTTTTTTGTTTTTTTTGCAGTCTCACCCTCTCCAAGTGATATTTTCTTGCCCACCTGAGTAATCTTGTCAACACACAAGGGAGTCCCACAGATTTCAAAGAATGACTTTTTCAATGCAACAGTCAGATAAGAGGCATGAGCAGTCACAACTGTCACTTTCAGATGAATGTTGTAAACTCCAACCTTACTACAGCTCTTCATGGAGATGCACTGTAAGGGTAGTGTTATTTCTTCCTAGTGGAGGTGTCTACAGGGCAGATGCATTCAAGCCAAGCTGGTGCTCTAGATGCCCATTATAATTAATGTCAAGAGACTGGTTGAAAGAAGTGATTGTTCCACTATAGTCAGCATTGATGCAGCCTCATCTGGAGTATGGTCTGCAGTTTTGGGCTTCACAGTTTAAGAAAAAACTATTCTAATGTGTCCAAATGAGGGGAACAAAGGTGAAAAAAATAGAAGACGTGATTTATGAGGAATGGCTGAGCATATTAGGTTTGTTCTCCTTAGAAGAGGAGATTAAGGAGTGGCCTTATTGCTGTCTACAACTTCCTCATGAGGGGAAGCAGAGACAGAGAGAGGTACTGATCTCTATTCTCTTGTGGCCAGTGATGGCATAGAAAAGAACTGTTTAAAGCTGCTCCAGGGGAAGCTTAAATTGGTATTAGCAAAGCGTTCTTCACTGAGAGTGGTCAAGCACTGGGACATGCTCCCCAGGGAAGCACTCAGGGTCCCAACCTTGTTGGTGTTTGGACAACAATCATAGATAAATGCTTTAACCTGTAGGTTACCCTGTGTAGGGCTAGGAGTTGGACTGGATAATCCTCACAAGTCTCTTCTAACTCTGGATAGTGCTAACCATACTTCAACCTGAAGTAAGTGGTTAAAGTAGTGGTGCTGATGCCTGCTGTACTGAAGCTTTCCTTGTTTCTCTCTACTGTAGACAAAAAGGGAGATGCAGTACATCTCTGCATTGCAGAGTCCTATGTAACAATTAGAGAGATCTTCACAGAAAGGAGCAACAACTAGTGCAAGATGCAACAGCTAGTGCAAGTAGAGAGTAACAGCTGGTGCAAGATATAATAGCTAGTGCAGGTAGAGAGTAACAGCTAGTGCAAGATGCAACAGCTAGTGCAAGTAGAGAGTAACAGTTAGTGCAAGATGTAACAGCTAGTGCAAGTAGAGAGTAACAGCTAGTGCAAGATGTAACAGCTAGTGGAAGTAGAGAGTAACAGCTGGTGCAAGATGTAACAGCTAGTGCAGGTAGAGAGTAACAGCTAGTGCAAGATGCAACAGCTAGTGCAAGTAGAGAGTAACAGTTAGTGCAAGATGTAACAGCTAGTGCAAGTAGAGAGTAACAGCTAGTGCAAGATGTAACAGCTAGTGCAAGTAGAGAGTAACAGCTAGAGCAAGATGTAACAGCTAGTGCAAGTAGAGAGTAACAGCTAGTGCAAGATGTAACAGCTAGTGCAAGATGCAACAGCTAATGCAAGTAGAGAGTAACAGTTAGTGCAAGATGTAATAGCTAGTGCAAGTAGAGAGTAACAGCTAGAGCAAGATGTAACAGCTAGTGCAAGATGCAACAGCTAGTGCAAGTTGAGAGTAACAGTTAGTGCAAGATGTAACAGCTAGTGCAAGTAGAGAGTAACAGCTAGAGCAAGATGTAATAGCTATTGCAAGTAGAGAGTAACAGCTAGAGCAAGATGTAATAGCTAGTGCAAGTAGAGAGTAACAGCTAGAGCAAGATGTAATAGCTAGTGCAAGTAGAGAGTAACAGCTAGAGCAAGCATTTTTGCTACTCAGGTCAGCCCTCAGGAGTCCCTGACTTTGGAGACAACAGAAAAAGCCTGGAGGAAGGCAAACTTTCCCTTGTTTGAGGAGGATCAAAACCACAACTACTGAACAAGTATCCTCAGTCAGTCCAAAGCTGTTTCTTAGGACACAGTGTGGCTGAGCTGTTCAGTCCTGTCCATCTTGTTGGGCAAGAGCCCTTAGCCCATGCTTATTCAATAACTTAAACATTCCCATAAATTAATACCTTCAAACAATCTTCCTGAGGACTCAAACACAGCAGTCACTAGGGTTGAAGTGCTAGAAGGATTTTGGGAATGACTCTGGTCTGGACCAAAGAGTGCTGCCCCAAGACAACACCTTGGCATCAGCTGGGGAAATGCATAGGTCACAGACACTCCCAGGTATGTAGCAGCATAAGCCTGGTCTTTTTTTGATGATGAGTTAAATAGAATGGACAGAGACTACTCTGAGCTAGTAAGCCTCAAAGACAGAGTTTTTCTGGGCAGGTTTAATTAAGATAAAGAAAGCCTTAGAACATTTCAGTCTTGCAAACATGTTAGTTACTCCTATGCTGAAGACACGACAGACAGCTGGTGTCTCAAGCCAAGTACCCACGCCAGGTGACAGCCTGGACCTCTCCTTTCAGGTTCTTTCCACATCCAAATGCAGATGTGTGCATTTCCCCACAGAAAATTCAAACCATTCCTGGCCTCCTCATTTTATACTCAGGAGCAGATTCTGACTGCTCCCTGTCCAAGACCCCACTTGCCCTTTCATAAGCCCATAATTGAAAAGCCTGATGAGTTTTACTCATGCCTTGCTTACTCAAAACAAGTTTTCCACTACCTCTTGATGAAGGTTTCAGGGTGACTGGCTGCCTGGGCTGCCCTCTGTACTGAAAAGATCCCTGGAAGTCTTTTCTTCCTGCAGACTCTCAGTTGTTCCTGGCTTAGCTTTTCTAGGTCTCATTTCAAGTTAGTCTTTTCCCAGCTACTGTTTCCCAGGCTTCCTGCAGCTTCAGCAGCTGTTCACTTCTCTTGGCTGCTCTTTTTTGAGAGAGATTTGTCCTTATTACCAGTTGCCCTTTCCCACCCCACAGCTATTCAAATACCAGCCCTGCTCCTTTATCTCTTCCCAGTTCCTCCTGCAAGTCACTTATCAAGCTCTGCTGCCTTCCCACATCCAGCTGGGAGGGTGCTGACTCTGTCTTTGCACATTTCACCACCCTTTGAACACCAAACTCCTTTGGGGGGCAGAGAATGAGCCTGGTATAACCCTACTTGGTTTTGCCTGACATTATATACTTGTCCAGAGTATTTTGATTTTCCAGAGAAAGCCAGCTACTCAAGACACATTGGAAAAAAATAACTGATCTCTTTTGCATAGAGATGTAAGTTTACAATGCAAATTTGCTTGTCTGAAACCTCTCAGGTAAAATGTAATATTCTGCTGTAATAAGCAAATCTACCCTTTTTGTCTAGCATTATTCCACATACCATCACACAGCTGAAGTCTGCAGTGACGTTGTTTGGGGTTTTTTTTTAATATTTAATGATTATAGTATGACTAGTGCAGAATCTGTGAAACTGTTCTGTTGCAATTAGCTCTGTCCAGTAAGCTCAGTGAAAAACACAGAGAACTTAGTTTCTGAGTGCTGCTGGAGAAGCAAAAACATGAAGAACGTCTCAGCAAGCTGGTTTAGCATCATTTGAGGGGCAATTTACTGCATGCATATACTTTAAGGAAGAGCTAAGATTTTCTCTGAAACAACAGTTTTTAACATGGCATGTCTAGCTTTACTTTATTTTAACTGATTTCTTTCACTTTCAATGTTTGGCTCTTTTGAAATTTGCCCCGGTTTAGACCAATTTTTGCCTCAGTTAAATGTAACTAATAAATGGATCATCTTAATGATCCATGAGTGGTTCTGCAAAGACAATGTATCATACCTGATCCAGTGCTTGAAAGAGTCCAACACAGAGCCACAAAGATGATTAAGGCAGTGGAACATCTCCCTTATGAGGACAGGCTGAGGGAGCTGGAGCTCTTCAGCTTGGAGGAGATTGAAGTGTCACCTCATTCATGTTTATAAATATGTGAAAGGTGAGTGTCAGGAGGACAGAGCCAGGCTCTTCTCAGAGATAACAAATGACAGGACAAGGGGTAGTGGGTGCTAGCAGGAGCATAGGAGGTTTCACGCAAACATAAAGAAAAACTTTTTCACTGTGACAGAGACAAAGCACTGGGCAGGCTGCCCAGAGAGGTTGTGGAGTCTCCTTCTCTGGAGACATTCAAAACCTGCCTGGATGTGTTCCTGTGTGACCTACTCTAGGTGATCCTGCCCTGGCAGGTGGGTTGGACTGGATAATCTTTCAAGGTCCCTTCCAACCCCTAATGTTCTGTGATTCTGTGATTCTGTGACAGTGTGAGTTGTCCCTGGCCATGGCAGAGGGGTTGGATTGGATGAGCTTTCAAGGTCCCTTCCAACGCCTAATGTTCTGTGATTCTGTGACAGTGTGAGTTGTCCCTGGCCATGGCAGGGGGGTTGGACCTGGATGATCTTTGAGGTCCCATCCAACCCTGACAATGCTGTGATTCTGTGATACATTCATAATACTATCTTTCAATGTGAGGGGGGCGAAAAAACCACTACTCTACATATAGCTCAGAAGTAAGTATTAATTTTCTAAATCATGGCTGCTAAACTCTGGGTTAAAAAAATAATAATAAGGAAAAAAAAGATGTCACTTAGTCTTAAGAGTATGTAGGCAATAAATATCATTTACATTCCCTTCATAGGTAAATTTTAAGAGATGTACAACTTCCTGTCAAGGGTCACTTAGAATTGGAGGATTCCTGAAATTAAACAGTTAGATGCAACAACATTTGCTCAAAGTTGAGGAAGAGATGGCAGCTTGCCACATTCTTAAGTTCATGTAATTGAGTGAAATCTGGAATTTAATACCTCAGCAGATGACAAGTTCAAGGATGAGCCTGCTTCACACAAGCCCAGTTGGAACGCGTAAAGCCATCTGACTCGGAGCCTTCATGTGAAACGCTGTGGAGAAGCAGGATTAACCAACCTATGAGAATGTGTCCTTAGCTTAGAATGCATTCCTTTAGAATGAGGGTAAGAAATATGAGAAATATTAAAAAGAAAACAAATACAGCATTGTTAATTTCTTGCTGTGTGACTGAAACACTTGCAACTAAGTGTCTATAAAATTACTTCGGGAGTGCTCCTTTTCTCACAACGCACCTGCAGGTCTTGGACACAGTTGTAAGCAGTGCATGATTCTGCTAAGACACAGAGCCCATAAACTGCCATTAAACTCTGCTTAGTCTTCTGCTAAGTGCTGGTAGATTCCTCTTCTGGAACTAACCACGTAATATATGCAAGCATTCTCATGTTTCTAGGTCAGACCTCAGGGTTTCCTATCTAAGAAGAGATGAAAAATAGCTTTTAAAGGCATGTGGGATAGTCAGGAAACCCCATAATTGGTGAACAAAATAAACTGGGACCTCAGTTTAAATTAACATTAGCATCACAGCTGCCAACCAGGTCTTCATCTCCACTTACCTTCCTTAGTTTAGTTCATATAAGAATACCTGATAAGCACAGGGAGTGGTAAAAAGTATACTTGAGGAAGAAATAAAGAAAAAGAAAAAAACAAAGCAAGGCAAAGTTGCCTGAAATGTGAAAAATTAAGTTCATAGTGGAAGAACTAAAAAAAAAGAAAAAGCCAAGCCGAGGCAAAGTTGCCTGAAATGTGAAAAATTAAGTTCATAGTGGGAGAAATAAAGAAAAAGGAAAAGCCAAACCTGGGAAAAGTTGCCTGAAATGTGAAAAATTAAGTTCATAGTGGAAGAAATAAGGAAAAGAAAAAGCCAAACCTGGGAAAAGTTGCCTGAAATGTGAAAAATTAAGTTCATAGTGGAAGAAATAAGGAAAAGAAAAAGCCAAACCAAGGCAAAGTTGCCTGAAAGGTGAAAAATTAAGTTCACAGCTCAGTTCAAAGCATCCCAGCTGTTCTATTAGCTAATTCCTTGGCTAAAGATCACTCTGTGGATAAAAATGAAAATATTCACACTCTCTAATGACAAAGTATAACTACTGAAGAAAGAGAATTATCACAAGCATTCAAGATGACCACAAAGCTAATTTTTTCTCCATTACTCTATCTGCATCCTGAGCCAGAAAGCAAACCACAGCATGCTGTTGGGTTCAGTATTTCAGCAGTTTGTGGGGAAAAAAAAAACAAAAAAAGATCAGGGCAGTGTCCACAGTCACAGAGAAACCTTCTGCTGATTCTCTAGTTGAGGCCTGGACACCACATTTCTTTCAAAGGGGCAGGATATATTTACTACCTCTTGTAATTGCTATAGGTCCAAGCATTCTATTTTGATTTTGTTTGGTTGTTTTGGTTTTTTTTCAATCAAAGCAAATTACAATTTAGTAAAATGCTTTATTGAGTGGGAAATAACCCAGCTCCCAAAATGCAGTATTTTTTTTTCTGGGGGTGGGGAAGACATTAAAAACACCTACATAGTGAAAAGAACAGGAGGAGTTAAGGCATGCCTGGCGGTCCATGACAAAAACACAGGTGGATATGTTGATAAACATATTCAAGCTGCAGCTGCTGCTGGTTCTGATGGGAAAAAAGCTGTTCTAGGGATTAGGAATATACTGTAATCATGCCAGCCCAAACAGGCATGACAGTTGAAAAGGAAGAGAGCAGCTATATAAAGGGCCATGGTAACCTCAGTGATTTCATCTAAGTTTGCAAGAGGAACACCTTCTTTAAGCTTTCCTCTCTTTTTCCTAATCCCAGGCTCTTCACAAATTAAAGTGTTTTTCAATGAAAAGAACTTCTTTAGTAACTTGCAGGAAATGTCTTGTAACCCTGCTGGGAATGATTCACAGAGTCTGAACCTGAACTCCTGCAGGGTAGAAGATGTGTACCCCTTCTTCCAGCAGACTACTTGGGGGCACTTGGCCTGAGAAAGGATGTCAGAGCCTAGTCTGGGGCATTTAGAAATGAAACATGTACTCCTTCTTCTTTTACCACTGAAGGCATTTCATACCACATATGATATGCATGGCTGACATAGAGTAATACTATACCTACAGTTCTGAAGCAGAATAGTTTATCTGTCCCTTTCCAGGGCAGATGTTTTCCAGATATGCTATTATCATCCCTTAAGATAGCAGATAAGACTTGGATGAGTTACGATATGGTAAATACTGCATGTGCCAGCTCATCCATAAAATACTATGGATTTCTCAGATAATTCTCCCTCTGGCTTGCTTTAATCATTTCAATATGACTGGTTTCCCTATGAACTCAGGACAACTTTTAGCTATACTAGTGGCATTAACAGCACTATATGAGAAACGAATTGGCAGAAATGTTGAATTCTAGCCTGTATCTGATCAGAACCCTTTGCCTAGGTAAGAGGAACAGAACAAGAGGACAGTCTTAAGCTGTGCCAGGGGAAGCTTAGGCTCAATGGTAGGAAGAAATTCTTCACAGAGTGATTTGCCATTGGAATGGGTTGCCCAGGGAGGTGGTGGAGCCACCATCCATGGAAGTGTTTGAAAACAGACTGGATGAGGCACTTGGTGCCATGGTTTAGTTGATGAGATGGTGTTGGGTGACATGTTGGACTTGATGATCTCAAAGGTCTTTTCCAACCTGGTTAATTCTGTGACTCTGTGATTCTGTGAAATGGAGAAAGCTGCAATGCTGTCAGAACCTCAGCTGCATTAACAGTGGGGCTGGAACAGTACAATTACATCCAACTGCTTTACATGGTCTAACAGAGTGCTTTCCTATTTCCTGTCTTTACCACATGATGACTGCAGAACTATTTAACTGGCTCCTATACTTCTATCCAGAGAGTGTTAACCTTGTTTCTGGATAGATTCTCCCATCTGCTAGGCTGGAGTAAATACATACCTACTTCATAGAAATGAGAAATTGCTGTTCATTGTGGTGGCTCTGTTTTCCCAAGGGAGACAAAACTCAAATTTCCCACCATGTTGTTACATTCACAACCTCTGCGCAGAGAGGAAAGCACTTGGCATCCCAGAGCCTAAGGGAATCTTGGCTGGAGCACACAGTGTCTTCCACATACTTTTGAAGCCTAAACTCTGAGGGTGTATAGAAAGACAATGGGCAGATGAGGCTGAAATTAATCTAAACCCTCTTCTCCCTTTCTTTCCTTTTCTCCTCTCCTCTCCTCTCCTCTCCTCTCCTCTCCTCTCCTCTCCTCTCCTCTCCTCTCCTCTCCTCTCCTCTCCTCTCCTCTCCTCTCCTCTCCTCTCCTCTCCTCTCCTCTCCTCTCCTCTCCTCTCCTCTCCTCTCCTCTCCTCTCCTCCCTCCCTCCCTCCTCTCCTCTCCTCTCCTCTCCTCTCCCTCCCTCCTCTCCTCTCCCTCTCCTCTCCTCTCCTCTCCTCTCCTCTCCTCTCCTCTCCTCTCCTCTCCTCTCCTCTCCTCTCCTCTCCTCTCCTCTCCTCTCCTCTCCTCTCCTCTCCTCTCCTCTCCTCTCCTCTCCTCTCCTCCCCTCCTCTCCTCTCCTCTCCTCTCCCTCCTCCCTCTCCTCTCCTCTCCTCTCCTCCTCTCCTCTCCTCTCTGCATGACAGCTGGAGCTAGCAGAGAACACTGAAGCTGCAACTGCATAACAACCTCTCATGAATAAATAAGCATGTAATTATGTCCTGCAACCCAGGTTGGATGTATTTGTTCTCATCAGCCCTGGGCTCTTGGCACTTGGGCCAATTTCAAAGAGTGACTCCAGCCATTCTGCTCCAAAGCCCACCCTGTCTGCAGGAGAGCAGCATGGGCTATGTCTCAGAAGCCAAATGCTAGCAATCCCCCAGAGAGCTGTGAGGAGCAGCTACAGGGTTTCTCCTTTCCTCCATCCTGCCTCTTTTTCTTCTTGTAGGAGATAACCAGTGGCTCAGGACACTGCCTGACTATGCTTCCCTGCCTTGATATTGTCCTCTTGCCAGAATCAGTGGCTCTTTTTCTGAAATGGCTGTTATCCTGCTGAAGGGGAAGGTTTGTCCTTTGTAGGGCAGCTTTTGCAGCTCTTTCTAGGTTAGATCATGTTCAGACTGAGCTTACTGCACAAAACATGGGGTGCTATTCACCCCTCCTGAAAGTTCAATATCTCTAGTGTAGTCACCTGTACACCACTTACCCATGCAATCATCAGCAGCCCTTTGTAGAGCACTGAAGTAAGGCCTGTTGAAGTCCCATTCAGCTTCCTTATTTCAGTTGTACATTTTAGGGGGAAATAAGTCTCACAGTATATCAGAGGCTGGAAGGGACCTCAAGAGATCAGCAGGTCCAATCCCACTGCTAAAGCAGCATCACTTAGGGTAGTCCACACAGGAATGCATCCAGGTGGGTTTTGAAAGTCTCCAGAGAAGGAGACTCCACTGGGCAGCCTGTTCCAGTGCTCCATCACCCTCACTGTAAAGATGTTTCTCCTCATGTTGAGGTGAAATCTTCTATGTTCAAGTCTGAGCCTGTTGTTCCTTGTCTTATCACTGTGAACCACCCAAAAGAGCCTGGCCCCCTCCACTTGACCCCCACCCCTCAGGTATAGAATCATAGAATCAGCCAGGTTGGAAGAGACCTCCAAGATCATCCAGTCCAACTGATCACTCAGCCCTATCCAATCAACTAGACCATGGCACTAAGTGCCTCATCCAGTCTTGTCTTGAACATCTCCAGTGATGGTGACTCCACCACTCCCTGGGCAGCACATTCCAATGGGCAATCTCTCTGTGTGAAGAACTTCATCCTAACATCCAGCCTATACCTACCTCCCCTGGCACAACTTGAGACTGTGTCCTCTTGTTCTGCTGCTGGTTGCTTGGGAGAAGAGACCAACCCCCACCTGGCTACAACCTCCCTTCAGGTAGATGTAGACAGCAATGAGGTCACCCCTGAGCCTCCTCTTCTCCTAAAGAAGCCTAAAGGCTAAACACCCCCAGCTCCATCAGCCTCTCCTCATAGGGTTTGTGTTCCAGGCCCCTCCCCAGCTTTGTTGCCCTTCTCTGGACACATTCTGGTACCTCAACATCTCTCTTGAATTGAGGAGCCCAGAACTGGATGCAGGACTCAAGGTGTGGCCTGACCAGTGCTGAGCACAGGGGAAGAAAACCTCCCTTGACCTGCTGACTACACTATTCCTGATCCAGGCCAGGATGCCATTGGCTCTGCTGGCTTCCTGGGCACACTGCTGGCTCATGTTCAGAATATTTATACACATTGATGAGATCCCCTCTCAGTCTTCTCTTGTCAAGACTAAACAGCCCCAGGAATCTCAGTCTGTCTTCGCAGGGGAGATGCTGAAGTCCCCTAATCATCCTCATGGCTCTCCGTTGTAATCTAAACGCAAGGCAAGTTTTGTTAAGCCCCAGAAAAAGTGCAAACCAACATAACCTATCTTCCTTCCAATTCACCATTCCTTTCTTAAATTAATCCTATTCTTGAAAAGTCTTCAATTTGTTCCTTCTTCCAGTGGTTTTTCCTCTTCCTTTTCTACTTCCTGAGCTTCTGCCTGCCCCTGGTGCCACTTGCTAGCCATGTCTTCAAGCTATCTAGGCAACTTAGAAAGGATAAAAGCTGCTTCATTTCATATTTATTATATGTCTCACTCCATGAGAGGCAAGTGTCCTGCCCCTCAGTGCCTAGGCAGAACAGATCTATCCTTCCTAAGTCCTGAGGAGGACCAAAGTACACATTTCTGCTTTTTTTGTGTTGGTATTGGGGTGGGGTTGGGGTTGGTTTGTTTGCTTGCTTGGTTTTTGTTTGTTTGTTTGTTTTGTCTGGTTGGGGATTTTATTCATTGGTTGGTTTGGTTTGGGGGTTTTTGTTTGGTTTTTTGGGGGTTTTGGTTTTGTTTTGTTGTGGTTTTGTTGTTGTTGTTTTGGTGGTGGTGGTTTTGCCTTTTCTAAATTTCACTCAGACTGCAGGTCAGAAAAAAATAATCAGCCCTTGTTCTTTTCTCCTCAGTCAAAGCTTTTGAGCAGTGTTTATTCTGCAGTGTATTAGGTAGCTGGGGAATTTTTTTTTTTTTTTTTACATGATCATCCTGATATTCCACTCTTACCTAGACAAACACTTTCATATAGTGATGCAGGAAAAACATTGAGCTAGAGCAGCTTTACTCCAGTTCCTGGGTCTGATCCAGGAGAACACTCGTACAGTCTAACCGTATGTAAGTTTTCAAGCAACATCGGGGGGAAAGATTAAAAACCAGCTGGTTGGAGTTGTTTCTATAGCATTTGTGTCCTCCTGGACAATCTGAGAGCATGCTTTTTGCAACACTTGATGTTTCAGGAGGACCACTAGGTCTACTTGTGAGAAGGAGCTTAGCTCGTTTTGCAAATGCCATGGGTTCAGGTCCAGCCATAGCCGAGCTCCCCACTGCCACTCACACAACTGCTCCCTTCAGTATCCCTTACCCCCAGTACAATGGAATGGAGAAATTGGGAGCAAAATGAAAAAAGCTGGCAGCTCCTTGCAGGCTGGGATCAGGGAAGTTTAACAGAAAAATGCAAAGAAGGAATGAACCACAGGAATAAGAGCAATAGCAGAGCAGCAATTTATAAACTCAGTAATAGAGACTCTATCCTAGCTAAACCCAGGATGGCAAACCACACAAGAACCTGGTGAGAAATCACAGACTTCCTCTCAAGCATGGGCAGATTAATCCTCACACAACATATGTGAGACAGGTAAGCTTCAAAATCTGCAGTGCAAAAGTTTCTTGACGTTTCTACTTAGAAGACCACTTCCTAGTGCAACATCTCAGTGAGGTTCCCAGGCCAGCTGGAGTTCAGAGAATCTTTGTAGGATGTTTTTAGATGTGGCCATGTTGTATTGTAGGTGGGTTTTGTTTCCAGGCCTTTCCCACTCCTGAGATCTCACGTGATGAATAAAATTCTGGAATTTCTGCGCTAACCTTTACTGAACAGGAGCTGCAATAATAAAGTTTTCTTGACAACATTGAATATTCAAAGCAAGTCTTCTGATGTTCAGATGTATGCCCCATTTTTTAGGGAACTGTACATAACAGCACAAAGTCCGTTTGCATGAGTATGGTCTTACATATGCATTAACCAAGGGGCAAAAGTGAGAGAAACTGGATGAGGAGTAGTGGGGTTTATGAAAACTTGAATTCACTGTAATTCACATTTTCAAATCTGAAAAGAAAACCTGAAGCTTAATTGTCATGGTCATGTTCCTTCCTCACTCCTGTTGTCATAACACACATCTGGCAGATGTTTATGTACTCGGTATCTGGGTTTTCACAACACATCTCAGATCAGTCTCTCAGGAGGTTTAATCACTCTCAGTATAGTCAGGCTCCATATCATCCTTAAATAAAGGAAAATGTTATGGTTAATAACCTGCTCTTTATTTTACACATCAGCTTTATTGAACTAAGGTAATACTTCTGCTTCCTGCAGCATCAATAACATATCCTCAGACTAAACACTAGATGGTGGAAAAGCCAAGAGCAGAACAGGAAGTGGTACAGATGCCCAAGCACATCAGCATTTTCTCTTGACATTGTTTAATGATGGGGGTTGGGGGTTTTGTTTGTTTGGTAAATTAAATACTGCTGATCATGGATTTTGACAGCAAAATGACAGTCTGACTCTTCTTGATTCTCCCACAAACATTCACTGCTGCTTTCATGTACTCAGCAGCATTAAGGATGATGCAGTGGAGCTTTATTGATGATATTCATAATGTAGATGTAACTTGTAGGCCATATGCAGTGCCTTTAGATACAAGTGGTGGTATGCAGAATAGCTGGGCAGACAGAAAAACACATTCTGCCAAATTTTCTTCTGCCACCATTGAAATTACTGGAGTTTCCACAGGACAAAGTCAAAGCAGGGTGACAAATCTGGACTCTGTCTTTGCATATGATTTCTGTGATATCAAAATGTACATGTCTATTAATTTGCCTGCACGAGGAGGTATCAGTGCAGAAAATCATAGAATCATAGAATGGTAAGGGGGTTGAAAGTGACCTCCAGAGGTCACTGGGTCCAACACCTCTGCCAGTGCAGGATCACCCAGGGCAGGCTGCACAGTGACGCATCCAGGTTGGCTTTGAAAGTCTCCAGAGAAGAGGAATCCACAACCTCTCTAGGCAGCCTGCTCCAGGGCTTTGTCACATTCACAATAAAGAAGTTTCCCCTCATGTTGAGGTGGAACTTCCTGTGTTCTAGCTTATATCCATTATTCCTTGTCCTATTACCAGATGCTACTGAAAACAGACTGTCCCCTTCCTTTTGACACCCACCCCTCAGATATTTATAGACATTTTAGTCACAGAATCACAGAATCGCAGAATCACAGAAAGTTAGGGGCTGGAAGGGACCTCCAGAGATCATTCAGTCCAGCCCCCTGCCAGAGCAGGATCACCCAGGGCAGGTCACAAAGGAACACATCCAGGCAGGTCTTGAATATCTCCAGAGACAAAGACTCCACAACCCTCCTGGGCAGCCTGTTCCAGTTTTCTGTCACCCTGACAGGGAAATAATTCTTCCTCCTGTTTCCATGGAACTTCCTATGCTCCACTGCCCCTTGTGCTGGCATTGGGCATCACCCAGCAGAGCCTGGCTCCAGCCTCTGGGCACTCCCCCTGCACATCTTTATCACCAGCAATGAGGTCACCCTCAGGCTCCTCCTCTCCAAGCTACAGAGCCCTCAGCTCCCTCAGGCTCCCCTCGTAAGGAAGATGTTCCGCTCCCTTAATCATTTCCGTGGGTCTGTGCTGTACTCTTTCAAGCATTTTCCTGAGGTCCTTCTCGAACTGAGGGGCCCAGACCTGGACACAATATTCCAGATGTGGCCTCACCAGGGCAGAGTAGAGAGGGAGGAGAACCTCTCTCATCCCACTGACCACAGCCCTAGTCAAGTGAGTTTGTGTGGAAATAAAGCACATATGGATGCTCAATGAACATCAGACACGGTTTGAATGTTAATTGAGCTCATTAATACTCTTTAATAACGTTCAGTGCTTCCAGCTGTTTACAACACCTCAAATGAACTGAAGCCCATAGGTACCAAAGAGCTAAACATCAACCAAACAAATCCTGTCTTACCAGGGAATGAAGTGTTACTGGAGTGAAAACATCTATTACTAGTCAATCTGGAAGCTAATGGTACTAAAGTGACAGGTCACATACAACCAGGCTTTCTACCACACAGCACCAGTGATAAAACCTAAAACGGTACACATTTATATTATGTCTATAGTATTTCTGTTATTAATACACAAGAATTTCCCATGTAAGAGTTAACAAAGTGCATTAACCTTGAAAAGTCTGTTTATGTTTGGTTAATCTTTTAACATTATTTTGTTCAAGTTTCACAAGTGGGAGCTGTCTTAGGAACAGTCTGAAATAAAGATGCCTACAACTTTGTTAAAACAATATTTATTTTATTCCACTACAGCAGAAGAACCTACTCTTTTCTTTTGCCAAGTTATCATTCCCTGAGCTGCTAGTAGTACTTTTTTTATCAATAGGTCCAGTTCATTGGATGATAATTCAGCAGAATCCTCTGACTGACAGATCCTAGGTCTAACTATCTTAAACCTTCTGCTCTTTGTTGTCCTGTAAGTTGTTGGTGTTCCTAGTCACAGAATCACAGAATCACAGAATGTTAGGGGTTGGAAGGGACCTCAAGAGATCATCCAGTCCAACCCCCCCACCAGAGCAAGATCACCTAGAGCAGGTCACACAGGAACACATCCAGGTGGGTTTTGAATACCTCCAGAGAGGGAGACTCCACAACCCCTCTGGGCAGCCTGTTCCAGTGTTCTATCACCCTCACAGGGAATTTTTTCCTCATGTTTACATGGAAATTCTCATGTCTCAACTTCCACCATTGCCCCTTGTGCTGTCATTGGACATCACCCAGCAGAGCCTGGCTCCAGCCTCTTGGCACTCACCCGTTATATATTTATAAACATGAATGAGGTCACCCCTTAGTCTCCTCCTCTCCAAGCTAAAGAGTCTCAGCTCCATCAGTTTTGCCTCCTAAGGGAGATGTTCCACTCCCTTAATCATTTTTGTGGCTCTGTGCTGGTCATTCCTACTGGATCTACACCTACTATGCCGCTTGCTTTCCAGCACTTATGGACTCTGTTTTGTTTTGCTTTAACTCTCTGGAGATACAATCAAAAAAATCTTCCTTAATGATTACACAAACAGAAAAGGTCTTGGCCATCTTCCAGGCTTTCCCCTGTTGTGCTAAGGTAATACCTGTTTTTACATCCTTTTTTTCATGTCTCCATAAAGGCAGCCTTGTTTTCTATCTTTATTAGAATTCCTTACACAGAGATTAGACACTTTGAGATAGCCTTTCAAGTTGGAACTAGATGATCCTTGAGGTCGCTTCCAACCCTAACAACTCTATGATTATATGATTCTAAGTTTCAAATGTATTGGAAATATAATTGAAAGTGGTGCATTAATAAGTCCCATGAGTGCTTTGGTGTACCCCATTCTGAGATAATCACTGTTGAAGAGTGATTGCCCAGCAGCTGAATGTTTGGGGTTTTTTGTTTTCCTCTAGTGTTGAATTTTATCTATCAGATTTAACACAATCAATTTCATTAAATTGTATCTAGTTGAATCAATTCATTTCTTCCAGAACTTAAATTGTAGGTTTTAATGGGTAAACAACTATTAGTAGCACATCAACTACAAATAGGACAGAATTGTATAAATCATATTTATTTAATGCCTTCATTAAAGACATTGACCACTAAAAGAAAAACGGAGAAAGTGAGTAGAGATAGAGGACAACATTGTTCAGGTCCTTTTTCTTTGTAGCTGAAATTCTTAGGAGAGTATTCTATTAATTTTTGATCCAGGAAGTAATAGAAATGTGCTTATGCAAGGCACCCTACAAGTCTGGTCCCTCTTTCAAGAAGACTGCATGATTTAATACTGATGCTTTTACTGTTTAATGGTAGTCATAAATCTTTGTTTTCTTCCCCATCCCCTGCACCTATAAATCATTAACTACATGTCTATAAATGTATACCCATACTTGTCTAATGTTACCATTCAACTCTTTGGTTGCTCCATGGGATTGGGTGGAAATGTTATGGACTACAGGATGCATCTTCATGAAGGTAGACTCCTCACAAAAGAAGTGCACACAGCAGTGCTACAGAAATTAACTGTGGAAGGAGGCCACATTAGACACTGCCCTTTCCTTCAGTATCACCCTCCCCAACTCCAAAATTATATATTTTCATTCCTAGTAGTACCTCAGTACCAGAGATTCTTTGGTTCTGCTTTCATTTACACCAGTAATTGTTTTTTGTAAATGAAAACCATTGCATTGGTTCCTGATAATCTTTCCTCAGAAACAGTCACCTGGTGGGGTAGCAGAAATGCAGCCCTTAAAATTTAAGGGAATTTGGCAGTAGCTACTATGACGATCCAAATCCAACTCAAAGTGCACCACAGCACTTTTGAAAAGGACCTGGGTGCTTTCTGGTGTAATATTTGTTCTTTTTTCTCCACATCAAAAGAATGATAAAATGAATGGTGAGAAGTTTACTTACCAGTAGAGGATCTATGACACTCTGTGCTTCCTTCCAAGGGCATGTGTTATTTAATAAGTACACCTGTGAGAGGATTTGTAAATGTTCTTCATGTTAAATGTTCTTAGACCCTGTTCAAGCTTTCACATCACAATCACCTTTGAGAGAGGACCATGGTAGTCTCACTCTCAGGGAGACTGTGGAAGCCTTTACTGTGGAGTTTAGCTGCACCAAGAGGTTCTTAGTCAAGCATTCTTTCCCAGATTTACACCAAATGCAGGTCTACTTATTTTGGCATGAATGTTTCTTATTTTAAATCAGGGTTTACAGGAAAAGACCCAGACATTTTGGATTGGATGTTCAATTTGTATCACCATGTCAGCCCAGTTAAATTTGGTGGCTTTGCAGTTTTTTATGCTAGTTGATGAACTTGTTCAGTAGTGCCCATTAAAAATACAAGGTATGCCTCCAGCTTTGCAAGATTACCTTAATGTCTCTCCTGATTTTAAGTAATAATTCCCAAAAAAGGTTCTTGTATGTTGCATACAGGTTACCTTTAACAGCACGGGTTCATCCTTGCCAAGAACTCTAGTGTTAACAGAAAAGCAATTTTTGTTTAGTAAAATGTGATAAATCCAGATGCGATGTATTTTCCAACGGCTGACTCAGAGAAACCTACCATGAAAGGAAGAAAATGCTGGTTTGCTTCTGATAGTTAACATAATTCAAAGTATAAAGTTAGGAAAGGTGACAAAGGTCTAACCTAACCTGTTGCCTGCTAGTGAACAGTGAACCACCGAAATAAAAGGACAAAGACTAAAGGTCTGTAGAGAGTAGAAAGAGATCTCCAGTTCCAGTGTCACTGGTTTAAGAGCTGATGTTCTAGTACTGGATATTCACAGAACTCATTCACCTGGGGCTTATCTCCTGTAATGGCCATCATTACCTGAAAGATGCATGGCTTTTCCTAAAAACAAAATTTGTCCACGGACATAGGAATGAAAGACAGAAATCCATTTGACTTGTGAATACTACAGTTATGTCTGAGAAACTACTGTTTGTAACGTGTAGCTCCAGACATTCAGTTTCATTTTCAGGAATTGTTCTTTACTTAAAAATAAAATAAAATAAAATAAAATAAAATAAAATAAAATAAAATAAAATAAAATAAAATAAAATAAAATCATAACATAGAATACAGTAAAATAAAATAAAATCATAAAATAAAATAATAAAGTAAAATAAAATAAAATAAAATAAAATAAAATAAAATAAAATAAAATAAAATAATAAGATAAACTAAATTAATTAAGATAAGATGAAATAACATAAAGCCATGTACATAAATGTGACCATGATAACAAAATTTAAAAAGGAAAATGGATCACAAAATAGCTTGCAAAAGAATGCAGCTTCAGCCATCAAGAAATATCTGCAAAAAGAACACCTTAAGATCATGACAGGAAGCAGCCTGGGAGACTCTGGAACACTACTTAAACTGTTAAGTATTATTACAGTAATGAAGTGTTTTATAATGTAGGAACACTTTAGAAGCACTGTGGAAAGAACACAATTTCTGGTTTAACATTATGTAGGATATGGAAACAAGCATTCAGAAAGTGGGAAGACTGATGTTAAAATCTCATAGATGAATTCTTAACCTAACACTTTAAGCTCTGCTTTTAAATATAGACCTACCTATAGATGTCAAGATAGCATGCTAGAAAAGCCATGTCTATCACACCTGAAAGTCATTGTTGAAATCATGTCACATCATACATCCCATACTCAGAATTAACCCAACAGTGGGGAATGTGGCTACTGGCAATGCTACCGATCTAAAATCTAGGTGCATTGTATGTCCACCAAATCAGATAGCTGGGAAAGTGAATCTTATACTCAGATACACAATATTCTGCGAGTGGGAACAGAGCACAGCCAGAGTGATGCTGTCCCTCACGAAAGAAAGCATCTGTTCCACCATGGCTCACACTCAGCAGAGCATGACTGCTGGGCAGGTAAGGTATTGCAAGACACTGACCTGCCTGCTCTTCAGGAGGCTGCCTAAGGTACCTTCCACAGAAATTTTTTGCTTTAGAGAAAAGGAGGAATAGTTTCACCACACAGTTGAAGGTGAGGCTGCTGTGACTGCAGCCTGCATGTATTGTGTGCCCTTTACAGCCTTCTCTCAATATAGCTATGAATGCAATGCTGGAGTCGTCTTCACCTCTGGACAGCTCTGGGCAGTGACTTCCTGCCTGCTGACCATGAAACTATCTCACCAGCTGTGTGCCCCGGTGTGAGAGCCCCCACTGCCTTCACTAGTGGTTCCTAGGGAAGCCACACTCCTCCCTCTGCTCTGCTGGAGCCCAGCCAAAGCAAGCCAGTGTGCTGGAGTGTTCAAATATAAGAAAGTGCTGTGGTGGTTATCTCTCCTCATCTCTTCCGTCTTGCTCTGGTAGGCTTCCCTCTCAGAGCAAAACACAAGGAGGAGACTAACACAGTGTTTCCTCTCGCCTGGTGTTTGCTTGTTATTCCAGCTCGTTTACTCCAAGAGAAGAAATCAAATGCACTTTAAACAGCACTGCTAATTCTGGTCCTTTTAGGCTAGCAGCACATCGCCAGGTACCGCGAAAAAAAAAGTATAATTCCTTCTCTTTTTTTCTTTTATTTTCTTTTTCTTTTTCTTTTTTTTTTTTTTTTTTTTTTTTTTTTTTTTTTTTAATAAAAGAAATCCTGCTCTCCCCCTCCTCAAACGCCTCCACACAGGTTGATTGACAAAAAGAGCAGAATCCATGTTCTCACACCAGTGGGTATCTATTACATGAGAACTTTCTTCTGGCGCCAGGAGGTATTTAGAGAGTTTGCCTTGATATTCCTCAGGGAATTCCTGCTGAAAGTTGGGGATACCTGAGTAAAACTCACTGCTGGCCAAACTCCAGGGAAAGCAGAGATCCTTACAGTTATAATCTCTCCATTACAGTGACAATCTCCATGCCATTATTGCACTGGAAATGCTGAGGAGAAGGAGTAAATAGGAGGAAGTGATTTCTCGGGGAAGATGTTGTCTCTTTGTGCTGCAGGAGGAGATTCCCTTTGGGGCAATTAACATCTCGAAGGACAAACCCGTGGGGTGTGCTTTCTATTTTCGCTTGGAAAGAGTGTTCCCGGTGGTGCTCAGGGTTGCTGAGGGAGGAGCACGACCCCTCCCCCCAGCCCCGACGGTGCGACCAACCCCCAGCCTCCCTCAGGCTCCTCCGCCCCCACTCGTGCCTGGGGGGTGGAAAGACAGCTTGCACTCACTAGGCAAAACGAATTCTAGTAAATGCTTGGCGGGTTTTGTTTTGTTGGTTTGTTGAGGTTTTCTGGGTGTTTTGTTTTGTTTTGTTTTGTTTTCTTCCTTCCAGGGGCTCATTTATCTCCTGTTTGCTTTAATCGGCATGGTTTGACCCACTGAGTAGTTTTCAATTTTCTTACATGGTGGAAGTCACATGGTGGAAGCTCCTCCAACATACACAGAAACTCATTTCCAGTAACTACTCAGGCTGGTAGTTCCTGCATTCACCTATGATGCGTTCAAGATCCTAACCAGCCCCAGAGGAGCTGGGCTGGCTCACACAGAACATTTGCAGGTAGGTGGCTGTCAGGGGACCAAGACATGGGCACCATGATGTTGTCACCTTAAGAATCAACAATAAGAAAGGGCATCCTTTAGTGGTGACCCCTCCCAGACCTCTGGCTAGGGACAGGGCACCCATGGCACAGGCAAATGGCACTCTTAGTATAGGTGGGTTTGGTTGGGGAGGACAGGACTGGTGGGGGAATGAGAGACACTGCCCACTTCTCCTTCTACTAGATGCCTTTACCAGAGGGGCAGAGCTGTACAGAGACCTATTTTCTCTAGGTGGCACTTGACAAAGGTTGTTATCCATCCACCTGCTTCTCCTATAAGAGCAGCAATGACAAGCATTCCTTTGTGGCTGAAGCCCTGCACACCTTCCACACAGCCCCTGTGTGTGTCTGTGTTAGAGACATTTGTGGAGAGATCCAAACCAAGATGTCTGCCAGAGACTGCCATCCTCCCTTTCAGCCATCCTGTCTTTCTCACCAATGTCACTGCCAACACCTTAAAGAATGAATGCGAAAGACGTGGGGCTTTTAGCAATCCCCCCTTCTGTTCTTGAACATAACCTGTGTGGAACAGACTTGGCCTCTTGAAATTTGTTTCTCTTCTTGGTTTTGCTGTCATTTGCCTGAATCTTTAGGAAGACACTGAAAGGGGTTCTACCCCATGACAGATACCTATTGGGCAGTTAGCACCAGGGGCTGCAGTTCAGCTGGCCTCCTGTACAGCATAAAACACATGGATCTGCTGCAAAGATAAAGAAGAAATCTGGGGTTTGCACAGTCTGTTAGCTAAATTTATTTACCCAAATGTCTTCTGGAATAGTACTGAGAAAAGTTGCTGCATCCCAGTGTGCCTCCACAAATCAGGGATCTTCCCTCAGCAGAGAACAGGTGAGTTTTTGTGGTCTTGGGAGCAACAACAGTGGCAGAGGCAGAGCTCTCGGAAAACACCCTCTCTCCAGCTTCTTGCCATGCAGAAGCTGTGCTTGCTGCTGCTCCTCTCCCTCCACAAGTACACTGGGCTCTGCAGCCCTGGGCTGCCAGAGGTTGACCCTGAAATGAGGGAGGAAGCTGGCCTTGGAGTCCAGGCAGACATCAGATCGTAGTGATACCTTTTAATGAAAAAACAGGAAAGGGTTCTTCACCTGATAACATTGAGTAAAATGCAGCCCTGATGTACAAGGGACATTTTCCCTACTTAGCACCCAGAGAGCATAAAAGATACAAGTCTTGGCAAATGGAAGCATGGTGTAACACCCTGGCCCCATCAAAGACTTTTATCCTGAAAATGATATCTTCATCAGGGTCACAGAAATTAGCTTTCTTTGATGGATGTGAGAGGAGTCAGGTCTGTTCGGTTTCATTGAATGCAAAACCAAAGTAACAGCTGAGGTTCACTCGATTTACTCCATTACATTTCTGATTTCTTTTACTAACCAAGAAGCAGGCAAAGACAGTCTGAGAATTCAGCTATTTCCCCCTGTCCCCAGTCCTTTGATAAAATGAGACAAAGTCTCCGTTGTGCATCGCCTTTAATTCACAGAGGCAGAGGTAGGCATGAAAGGTGAGGTTTGCCATTGTGGCTTTTAAGACTGGGTACCATTTTTCTTTAAAGAAATTCATCCCTTTCTCCTATTAATCTTTACCAGGGAAAGCATTCAGCCTGCACCTGTATAAACAACCCAGATGGGAGGAAAAGTAAATCTAGATCTCTTCCCCTGAAGTATCTCTACATACATACATATATATATATATATACATATATATATACATATATGGATATGGATAATGTAGGCTAACTGGGGAGACAGAGCAACCTCAAAGTCTAGCATGCTTCTCTTTCAGTGTACTGCATATGGGACCCAGCCAGAAACCATCATAGTGTCAAACCAAGTTCAAGAGATCCAGTTGCAAGATCAGCTGCCTGGTTTGGTAGTTTGAAAAATGTCAAGTTTCACTTGGGAAGCTCGCAGTTAAAGCAGGCTCTGGTGTGGTTCAAGCCCCAGTGGGTGAAGCTGAGGTTTATCCAGGATGAAGCGGCCCTCAGGAAGACCACAGGGTTGCAAAGTGCTGTGCGACAAAGGTAGCCAGCAGTGCCAGGAAAGCTGTGAGACAGCAGCTGGGAAGGTTGCACTCAGGCGGGAGGGAAATGTGAAGGGAAAACTGGGAGCAAAAATTGTAGGACAAGATTTTTCCACCTGTTGTAGTCATTTCTTTTCTGCGAGCTTAATTCTTTATTCTGGTTAACTGCATCCTGGGCAGGGCGGTGAAGGCCAGGAAGGCAAAAATTCTAGCTATTAATATTGGAAAGAAGGGATTTTCTGAGGGGTGGGAAGTATACACGTTGATGGCTGTTCTGTTGGGGTTTTTTTAATTATTTACACCCCTGCTGAATAGACACATCCGTATTTCCAGCGGGTGCTGGATCCCCAGCTCTCCCGTGGACTCTGTACAAGCCGCAGTACTCGGGAATTCGCCCCGGGAGCACACGGACACCCGGAGACATCCCCACACGCCGCGGGCCAGCGGGCAACGCGGGAGGCGCCGCCCCCGTCGTGGGGCTCAGCCGCGCCCCCCCCCTCGATGGTTCACTCGGCGGACACCGATATATAGCCGAGAGGCGCTGCCCCCTCCCCGCCCCACACGGCCTCTCGGCGGCGGGCCGCTCCGTCCGCCCCCTCCTGCCTGCCCCGCTGCCTGCCTCCCCCTCGGGGTCATGTCCACGGGCTCCGGCAGCGACGCGGAGGAGCTGCCCGCGATGGCACTGCGGGCGCTGCAGCTGCGATACCCGCCGCCGGCCAAGCGCCGGCCTCGCGGCGAGCTCTTCCCGCCGGGGGACGACTCCTCGGCGGCGGAGGAGGAGGAGGAAGAGGAGGAAGAAGAGGAGGAGGAGGACGGAGTGGGCAGCTACGCGGCAGGGCCGGTGGGCAGCGGCTGCAAGAGGAAACGGGCGCAAGGCGGCGGTCCCGGAGGCAAGAAAGTGGCTCCGGGGCCACGGGGGTCGCCTCCTGAGGGGAAGCAGTCGCAGCGCAACGCGGCCAACGCGCGGGAGCGGGCGCGGATGCGGGTGCTGAGCAAGGCATTCTCCCGGCTGAAGACTAGCCTGCCCTGGGTGCCCCCCGACACCAAGCTATCCAAGCTGGACACGCTGCGCCTGGCCTCCAGCTACATCGCGCACCTGCGGCAGCTGCTGCAGGAGGACCGCTACGAGACCGGCTACGCGCACCCCGTCAGTCTGGTACGGCGCGGTGCGGCGCGGGGGTGCGCCCGCGGGGGTAGTGGGGAGCCCCGGGGCACGGCGTAGGGCAGTCCCGATGGCTCGGTCCCACGGGCGGGACCGGCAGCGCCCAAGTCGTTCCCACCCTCGGGGAAGGCGGGAGGCGGCAACCACCGCTTCCCAGGCGCCCGATACCCCCTGCCCTGAGGGCGACCCGAGTTCGGCCCGCGGTGGTGGCGGGTGTGCCTGCTCTGGGGGGGCGGGTACCACATAGGAATGCATCCCCCGGGCTTTGGGCCAGCTTTAAGGAGCGAAAAAGGAATCGGTTGCTTTGCGGACCGGCGCAAGCAAGCCGTCGTTAGCCCAGCGGCACGAAACTAAATGCCCGATGCGTGCCACGGGGGTAAAAGTCGCTTGTGTGTGATGGCAGAGTGATTGTTCATTTGTACATGTGCTTTTATTTATGAAATTATGCAAACAGCTGCAAAGCTTGAAAAAGGTTACATTTTTAAAGAGAACAAATCGTTGCTGACCATGGCAGAGCATTTAATTACAATGACAAAAATAATGCAAGTATTTGTTCGAAGAACTAGGCTCTCTCCTTGTGCTTCCCAGGGATCCTAAAACATGATGGTATGTTCGCAGCTGAACCAGAGCTAGGCAGCTATCAGAAATGAAGGGCCAGTTTTATAACAGGAGAAACTTTGGTTTTAATATGTAACACCTATTTTTGCTTACAGACTTGGCCATTTGTGGTTTCAGGAAGACCTGACTCTGACACCAAAGAAGTTTCTACTGCCAGCAGATTATGTGGAACTACTGCATAGTCAAAGTAAACTGTCTTTTTTGTTGTTTTGTTTTTGTTTGTTGGTTGGTTTTGGGGTTTGGTTTTGTTTGGGTTTTTTGTTTTGTTTTGTTTTGTTTTTTAACGGGATGGATATTTTTAAGAGCGGTAATTTATCAATTTAAGATGAGAAGACAGGGACAACCCCGATCTCTAACAGTGTTATATCTGTGTCCTGTGTCATTCTTTCCCCTTAGAGTTCTGAGGGAAGTATATTTAAAGCCATAAGAAAAAGAGACGATGGAAATTAGTTTTGAACTTAAGAACTGACTGCAGCAGCTGAAGTCTGAGATTTGGAAAGGCCCTTCTTTGGCTTCACCATTTTTACCACTGCTTGAGTACCTGATGTTCTGAGGTTTTTTTAACTAATGGAAGTGGAATATAATGGTATAGAATTAACAGCATGGACCAAAATGCAACTCTACAAACTAACCCCAAACAGTGTTATTTGAATTCTAAAGCAATGCAGTATTTTAGAGTAGTTTTGAAACTCAGATAGATTTATAATATATTTTGATGGCTTTTGTATTCACAGATCTGGTTTACTGCAGCTATGCAATAAGTGCAGTCAGACTTGGTTTGGTTTGGGTTTCTAGGTCTTAACCAGAATTTTCTCAAGAACATGTAAGTGGCTACAAATCTGCACTTAGGCTACCAGCCCCTGGAATTAAACTAATTGCTTTGGTTATGTCTTGATGTGTCACACATAAGAATGTTGGACTGTCTCTAGAATTGTGGCAGTTTCCATGCCTTAATCTGGAAGCAAATTCTGCTTTACCATAAGGCCAGGGGTCAGGGAGCCTGTGCTGTAAAGAATGAGTTTGTATGATGCTGCAAAATAACAAGAATTTGCAATGGTTTAGACATTTCTTTCCTGTGTTGTCCTGCTTATCTTTGAAATGTTTACCCCACATGAGTTCCGGTGACACTTCTTCACTGATTGAAATGCTGTAAGAAAAGAAGATGCCATCAAATAAGTTGCAAATGTAAATAACTCTATTTTTTTATAAATGACATTAAAAGCTTGGTTACAGTGACTTACTGATACTGTGATAGTGTGTGTGGCTGCATCATTATCGGAATGTTTTTGCAAAGCACGTTCCTGAAATCTGCTTTTGTAAACACTGTTATCTTCCTCATCTCTTGAGAGCAGATATATCTTTAGGAAGAGAGTCAGATAAAGAACATTTTCACCCCTCAAAATCGTGTGACCTACAGTACTATACCAATTAACAGGGGAGAAAAAAAACACCTTTTAGCCACTGTCATGGTCTTTTCTGTGAATCAGGAAAATAAATGTAGATGAAGAAATGAATGTTAGGAATTTCTTGTGCTTAATTGCTGAAAGGTAGCATAATAGCTCCTTTTGCAGTTCTTTGTCATTCTACATTTCCATCTGCAGTCTGTTTTGCTTTTATTTGTACTTGTGCAATGGGAAAACCATCCGAGTTTTCCTTGTTGGGAGTAGACTTTTCCTGGTTTAAAACTCCCCAGATAAGATTTTCTTTTTCTCAAAATACTTTTATCAGTGTTTAACTCACAATTAAGAGATAAGATTGATATGCTTCAAAGATGAAAAAAACTTATCTTCTTCAGAAAAACAAGGAAAGCATGAAAAACTTTAAGCACTATGTAAAGATCCAAGTAAAAGTAGGGGGAAAAAAAGTTCAGAGTAAATTCTGAAGTGTGAAGTGGTTATATTGTCAGATATTAAGTGGTTGTATTAGGGCAAAATTGGGGGTGACAGGGTGTGACATGAAGAAAAAAAACAGTATTGCTTCCATCTATGCACATACTACATGGTCTCAAATATTATTTTCCATGTGGATACACAATCTATAAAAATACTTTCTTCACACAATCATCAATGCCCTTGTGTACTTGTTACTGTAACAGACACATCCATATGATGATGGTGCTTCAATAGGCTGTCACTGATTTTGGAAGTACCCAATGGCCACAGGTGACATTTCAGGTTAAAATCTGAAGAGGAAATGACAGCTTTTAGATAGTGAATGTTGTATAAGACTCAATTCTTTGTTTTAAATAACTACCCAGAGAGACTTGTGTTAGACCATACTTATTTGTCTTAATATGGAAATTAAGTTATGTCTGGATTTCTCTAACAATAAGAATTCATTTTATTTCTTGGGTCCACAAATATTATTTTTAAAAAGGAAATTAGTCTTTTCTCCTCTCTTTGAGAGGCACTATGTGCTTTGGAAAAAGTTCAGGCAATTGAAGAAGCTCTTTGTGGGCTTGCCCTGAGATGAAGGCTGCTGTCTTGCCAGGGATGTGCCAGGTCGGTCATATATTCCAGCATTCCTCTCCTATAGAGGCACAGCAAAAACACACGTGTGCAGTTTTGAATCATATTTTTCAACTCATGAAACTGAAATTCAGATGAGTGCTTTATGTGAATGAGGTGAGCAAAACATTTGAAACCACTTTTTTTTTAAGCACAGATTCCATAGGGAGATTATGTGTTTTGGTTGTTGGGTTTATTTTATTTTGCTTTGTTTTGTTTCGTTTTATTTTGGTTTGGTTTTATTTGTTTCTTTTAAAATTAGTGTTAATTTTTATTATTAAGTTTTTGACAATCTCATAGAGTACATTGATTTAATTTCTACCAAGTATTTTGTTTAACTGGGCATGAGTTATAGAGCAGGATGAAGGGAAGACTTAAAAACTACCATACATTTCTACAAATCCACAAGCACAGCAGGTAAGAAATACATACAATTTTGTTAGATTTGGCAAGCATACACTTGACTATTTCCTTATTACATTAATGACACCTTTGTTGCTTGGTACAAGGTAAATCCATCTTGATCTCATAGATGTATACAAATCTTGCTAAATCTGTCTTACAAACAAAAAAAATCTGCAACCTTTATTCAGCTAAGATCTTTCATGTGAAATCTTAAAAGGCAGAATACATGGACTTACCTGGCAGGCAGCACAGATAAAAAGAGGAGCACTTGTCTCCCCAGAATATTTTTATTATTTTAGACTCATAAATGTTTTGTAGAACTCTGTTTTGCCTCTGTGTCATGTGGGACTTAAACAGAGCAGATCATTAGCCAGAAAGCTTACATCTCCATCATGAGATGTGTTTGCTTACCAAAGGAAAATCTCTCTTACACTGAAAATGTTAACAATGCTGATCTGAGCAAAAGAAACATAGCTTGCACAGAAGAAATACCTAGGCATTAGGTATTTCTTTCCCCTTAGTGACTTTATACTGTATTGTTTAAAGAATTCTCAGAAATACTATGGATTCTGGATAAAAGTCAAGTTTCTTGGCTAAGTAAAGCTGACTGTGGAAGAAGTACAGTTGCCAGAGGGGTTTCCCAGGTGAAAAAGGGAGTTGAAGAAATTAATTTTAAGATCTTAGCAGCTGTCTGAAAGTTATTCTCTCTCTTCATTGACTCTGGAAGGATTCTAAGATGACCAACTGTGTGGTTCAGTTAAACATCTAATGTTTTAGCTAATTATCTAATGTTGTGAGGGGTAAAGCCAGGTTTAAATGATGGAATTTTATACAAGCCAAGTAAGATAAAAAGAAGAAATAGAGCTTAGAGCAATACAAGCATATAGTAACCTTATATTATTAGCAAGTAATACTATTATTCCTATTAAATGAAACAGAAAGCTGTCCATTCTACTGGAAAAGAGTTACTTCTCCACCAAGAGCTCATTCTATATCATAGTGAAATTGCTTTTGGTCTGGCAGTGCAGATTTTCACCAAGGCTAAAGGCAATCGTTCCTGAGAACTCACTTCCACCACTGGGCTTTATCACACTCCACTCCTGCTGAAAGGTGTACACAGATGCTATCTGCAGCGCACAGAGGATGGATGCTGAGCTGCCCTCCACACGCTAAATACCTTAATCAATATTTTAAATACATACAAGATTGGGATCAATTGCCACATTGCACAGAAACGTCTGTTCTTAACAGTGCAGGCTGCTTAGGATTCAGGTACACAGAAGAAGCAGGTCTCGGTTTCTTCCATGGCTTTGAAAAATTTCTAAGTGCAAATTAGTAAAATATAACTTTAGAAGTGCCTTGTTTGGAATGCAGCATGTGAAAATCTCAATAATTGAGTTAAAAATCCTAGAAAGTTAAAGACAGCTGAAAAGATTCATATAGGATCTATCCAGTAAGACAGGGAAAAGTGAGAAAAACTTGTGGCTGATGTAGGGCTGAAGAATCATTCCTAAAATGTTGGGGTGCTGGCAGTCTGACAGGGTCTGGGGTGGTGACACTCAGAAGAACTATAATTAACCTTGGGGATGTGATTGGAATTTAGCAAGCAAAGGAAATCACTCAATCTGCTCATGCTGGTGCAATTGTTAAAAAAATATTTCTACTTTCCAGTGTTTGAAAGAATCAAAAATGTGGCAAGTGCTCTGACAACAGAGCAAGCAGAGCTGTGATTCAGAATATACACACAGCCACAATCCCAACCCAAGAAAACAGACTGCTCAACATCTGGGGCAATAGGACACAAGAATACTAAAAGATGGCATCACTTTCTAAGAGTCTACAAAGGCCCTTGTAGCAACTACAGCATGCATGAAGGGGATGGACAACAGCAGCTTTAGCTTATAGGAACAACAAGCATAAGATAAAGGAAAACTAATCCTAAAAACAAATGGATCACTTTTTAATTCCAAGTTGCTGTGATGGCAGAAGCAACATCACTACCACTGTAAAACCCATAGTCAAGAAGTAAATGCATGAATGTTCACAAGGACCTATTGGTTTGCAGGATGACACCAAGCTGGGTGGTCGATCTGGAGGGCAGGAAGGATCTGCAGAGGGACCTGAATAAATGTCCTGACGCCAACAGTATGAGATTCAACAAGGCCAAGTGCCAGGTCCTACACTTGAGCCACAACAACTGCATGCAACATTACAGGCTTGGGGAAGAGTGGCTGGAAAGCTGCCTGGTGGAGAAGGACCTGAGGGTGTTGATCAACAGCTGGCTGAACACGAGCCAGCAATATGCTCAGGTGGCCAAGAAGGCCAACAGCATCCTAGCTTGTATCAGGAACAGTGTGACCAGCAGGTCTAGGGATCTGATTGTCTAATCAGCACTGGCGAGGCCACAGCTCGAGTACTATGTTCACTTTTGGGCCCCTCACCACAAGAAGGACACTGAGGTGCACTGAGGCCTTGAAGACAGATCTTTATAAGAAATGGCTGAGGGAACTGATGTTGGTTAATCTTCCAAAGAGGAGGCTGAGGGGAGACCTCATCACCCTCTACAACTTCCTCAAAGAAGGCTGGAGAGAGAGGTGGGAGTCACTCTCTTCTCACACACCAGTGACAGGACAAGAGGAAATGGCCTCAAGCTGTGCCAGGGGAGGTCCAGGTTGGATATTAGGAACAATTTCTTCACAGAAAGCATTGGAACAGGCTACCCGGAAAGGTGGTGGAGTCACCATCCCTGGATGTATTTAAAAGACACGTGGATGTTCTTAGACACATGGTTAAGTGACAGTGGCTTAGCAATAGTGGTGGGATTGTGAGCTCTAGGTGAGTGGTTAGACTTGATGCTCTCAGTCTCTCCCAACCGCCACAGTTCTATGGTTCTATTGTGTTTCTTGAATATAAGCAGTATGGAGTTCATGTCCTTAGTATCATCAAGAGTACACATCATCTAGAGGAAAAGGGAACCAAACTGAATCAGAAGTCTTTTGCAAGAAGAAGCTGAAAGATTCCAACTGTCCTGTCATTCCTTTCTTCAGGGAAGTTCTTCTTCCCCTGTAAAGATGGTTGAAGAAGAGTGCAGTAGGTCTAAATTCTACAAAGCCTCAAGAAAGCAAATTAACTGCCACAATAGATGCAGTCTGTGGCCACTATGGGGAAAACCCAAGCAAATCAATATTACTCATTTCTCCTGCAGAACTGTCTCATCCTACTCTCAGAATAAACATATGTGCACAAAATGCTTTCCACTATTTCGAAGGGAGATCTTGCAAAGACCTTTACATTGCACTCTGGCACATGCATGGAGCTGTCTGCAGCATGTGTATATGACTACACACACTAATATCATCTGCTCTATGCAGCAATTGGTGGACCTTATTCTAAGCAGCTAGAGAGTGTCCTGCTGCACCAGGGGAGGTTTAGGCTGGAGGTGAGGAGAAAGTTCTTCACAGAGAGAGTGGTTGGCCATTGGAATGGGCTGCCCAGGGAGGTGGTGGAGTCACCATCCCTGGAGGTGTTCAAGGGGGCATTGGACGTGGCACTTGGTGCCATGGTTTAGATAGTCATGAGGTTTAGGCTGACAGGTTGGACTCGATGATCTTTGAGGTCTCTTCCAACCTTCTTGATTCTATGATTCTATGATCATTTGATCTCTTTAAGGTCAGACAGGTTGTGTCCAGTGAGGACAATCTTGGTATTCAAGAACAGCCAGCCCTTCATGCTCTTTAGTAGCTTGCATACAAACTTTGTGTATCGACTGAAGTCTCAAGTCCACAGAAGAACCTCCTGTGATTTGTATTTCAGATTAGTCTATGAGCTCTTTTAGATGCCTTATAATTGATTACTGTGTTAATTAACATCGGGAGCAAAATGAATGAAAACATTGATATAGCTCTGTAGATCCTACTTCTGACATGGCATAGGTAAGCAAGTGATTTAAGATTCTATTCCCAGGCCCCTTGTAATATATGTTTCAGCATGCAAGAAAGTGGAAAGCCTAGCAGTGGTCTGAAAGAAGGCAGATGAGAGCACAGTTAAAACATTAAAACATTACTGAACATGAGGCATCAAAGCAACATAACAAAACTAATCTCTTTCAGGTTTTCAGTGCCTGTATCGAGTAAAAAGTACAAAAACCCCACCTATTTTTTAACTTCTCAGGTATGTCCTTATGGTATGCCTTACTATGGTAAGCCAAAAGATTTTTTTTTTTCTCATTCAGCATTTGAAAAGGAATAAACAAGTTATGAGGTACAGGGGTTTCTTGTAATCAGATGCTTTGGATATCTGCAGGCCCAGAAAGCCACCAGTTCCCAAATTTCTTCCATCCCACAAAAGATCCTCCAGCGTGTCTCTGACGCTGAACAGTCACGTGGACTTGGGGAATAGGGAGAAAGCTCTGGCTGGCCTCCTGCATCCTGAACTGGAACAAGCAATCCCTGAACTCCACCGAGAGTGCTGTCCTCTGCCAGCTCTGCTTTTGTGCCACCTTTGCCGAGGTGACACCTGGCGAATACCTGGCAGCTGGATGGGAGAGATATGCAAGAGGAAGCAATCCAGATGAAAAAGGGAGGAAAACGGTTTCACGAGGAGGCTGTAGATGCCTCCGAAACGGTTAGTATGGGTCGGGCCACTTACTGGTAGACGCGGGCGCCACCCGGTGGCCATCCCTGCGGAGTGCAGGGTGGGCAGAAGCAGGAGCCGCGCTAGGAAGGCCGGCAGGAGAGCGCTGAAGGCTCCTCCGCAGCGGCCCTGCCTTGTTCTGTGAGCGGCCGGTGCAGTCTGAGCCCGCATCAAACTGATGTAGTAAGGCGAGGGACAGCAACAGCATCCGCTGCTGGCAGCCTCCCGAGGCAGCAGTCGCCCTATGATCTCCATTTTGGAGCACGAATAGAGCACACAAAGTTTAGTAGCTGAAACAAATGCTTGTGGGGGCTCCGAAAAAGTATTTGCAGGTTTGAAGGTGGGCCTCTGCTGAGCATGAATAAAGCACTCTGTGATGGACGTGGCTTATTAGCTAAAGTAAACGTGGGAGACCAAAGGAATTTTAATATTAATGAGTTGTCAAGGGACAGTAAGGATGGACAACAGCATTCAGTGCTGCTACTTGTCCTAAAGGAGCAGGAGATGGACATTTAAATTACTAAAGTTTGACTTTTATTGGAGTGCTGCATGGAGGGTTGTAGCCTCTTCAGAAAGGAGAGGTAAGGAAGGAGAGGCAGTTGAGTGGATTTCCAGGTTGGCCAGAGCCTTTTCCTACTGGCATCAACTGAAGAGATATATACATTTGGAGTCCATTTAGGACTCTCATCAGACAGGGGACTCTTTTATTTCTGAAATTCTACAGGAAATGTCTAGAATGTTAAATATGAAATGGGATTTTCATGCTCCAAAGAATCCCCAGTCTGGCAGGAATGTGGACAGAATTACTTGTAGTTTAAAAAACCAAATAATATTTGTCAAGAAGTTTCACAAAGCCAGTCAAAGGCTTTACCCTAAGCTCTTTTGAAAGCAATAATTCAACCTAAGTTCGGAGTAATGTTGCAGTCCGTTCAGCAATTTACACAAAGCAAGAGTTGTTCCCAGGCTTCCCTGCACCAGTGGCACAGTGATGAACACAATCTAAGAGCTATGCACAAGGCAGGTTGAGTGTAAGCACTGCAAACTCAGCTGGGTGCTGCAGACTCTCTGGGGCAGATCAGCCACCAGTGACCATCCACCTCATCCCACAGCATGCTGGTTCAGCTTTGTTAACTGCTACAAGCCACCTGACAGAGCCACACATCTGAGGGATCTTTTCTACCTGATTTCAAGGACACTTACTCCAGGGTTACTTGAGACTGAAGAAGAAAGTGAAAAGGTGGGAGAAGTGGCCTGAAGGGACTCCAGCAGGCACCCGGTTGTTGGTCTGGGGACTTCATTGGCTCCTCTCCAAACTTTGATAAGGTTGGAGGAACAGAACTGGCAGAGCAGTGGCCACTGACCATCAATCTCCCACCACAGCCTGGACCAGACTCCCTCTGGGAGGCTTTGGCCCTTTCTCTCTGATTTGCTTTCCACTGGAGTTCTTTCTCCAGACAGGTAATCCAGGTAATCTATGTACCTCCTTGTCTGAGGACAAGTTCATTCTGTGAGGAGAGGTTCCTAGTTACCTGTAATGGTCTATAGACCTACTTGGTTGCTGCTGCTCCCTTGATTACTGCTAGAACTGAACCCATCCCACCACTAGCCCTGCAACAAATCTTGCTAAAGGAGACCAAAATGATGGCTGCTTCTCACCTCCCTTGGCAATATTGGGTCTTAGCCTGACAGAGGCTGTAGGAGGGATGAAGATCACAAAAGAGTGGTGGTTGTTCTTAGTGACTGCTGCCCTACCATTGATCTATAGTCCTTATCATTTATTGATGAGAGGAAATACAAGCAGGTCCATAATACAGTGTGGCTCTGGAGCTCACCCCAACAGTTCTAGAGTGTTTTGGCTGGCAGACACCCAAAGTCTTTTGTCCATGCTGGAGCTGCCTCTTACAACCTCTTTCTTGCAAGCACAAGTGCATGAAGTCTGTTTTCTGGTAGGTGGAGCAGACCAGGGCCTCTTACACCTCTCTTGCCACACCACACACCTTCTTCAGGACACTGCCCACAGGCTCCACAACTGACACTCTCGTTTGTCCCATGGACTGGGGCTCCCCTCAGACAAATATCTTACAGGCACAGCACTCTGCCACACTCTCTCAGTGGGGGGCTTCAGACTGGCTGGACCGAGTTTTCCTCTTGGGGAGCTCCTCCAGCCACTGGCTGCTCCAACGCTGCTTTTCCTCTTCTCTGTTCTTGCTCCAGTATCAGCTTGGTCTTCGTGTTTCTGGCTGGAGGTGGGCAACCTGGCTGTGGTGGATGCAGTAGGCAAGGATTGCCAATCAGTGCCATGGGTTTGGCAGAATCCTTTCATTTGTCCATGTGTTGACGAAGCCTTTCCTGCAAAGTGACACACCAAGTTAGCTGTTAGCTGGACAAGTGCTTGAGTCCCTGTGAGCTGACACCCACCAGCACAGCTCTCACCTCTTCGTCTTCCTCCTTTCCCACATTAAAAGGGCACCCCCATCTACCAGGATGCAGCAAGTCAAGCCCCAGCCCTCAGCACCATGCTGCTGCTGACACCTCTCAGTGTGTCTGTGAACACTCAGCTTGACTTACCTCTTGTCTCCTGGACACCTTCTCTGCCTCCTGCTTGTGTGTGGTCAGATACTGTCGGTACTCATTGAACTCCTTCAGAGTGCAAGTCACCTATGGAGAGAGGAGAGGAGAAATCACCCAAGTGCTGCCAAGCCAGCTGCTCAGGCTGCCTTCCCTGGGACAGTCTGACTGCAGCAGAAGGGAAGCTGCTCCTCTGCAGACTCTGCCTCCCTCTGTGCCAGGCACCCCACTTGGAAGGATGCTCCAAACCTACTCTGCCATTGCTGGTGACACATCTCAGCCTTTTCAGCCTCTCCAAGTTGTCTTTCCGGCTGTGGTAGTCCCGCAGGTAGGGGTCCTGCAGGCTGTTGTACTCCGTGCCAAGCAGGCGACAATAGGGATCTCCCAGGTCAAAATAGCTGGAGGGCTGGTGCAGCTGGAAGAGATGTGCCAGAGGATGAATCCTCAGGGACAGGAGAGAGCAGCAGGGCCTGAACAAGCATCCCAGCTCCTCCTGCACACAGGATGGAATTTCTAAGCCCCTGCCCTGAGGCAGAGAGTAATCCTGGCTTACCTTCCCACCCAGAGGAAAAGGCTCTCTACTTCAGAGACTCCCTAGAGGTTCCAAGCTGTCCCTGTGGAAAGTTCAAGATCCTTTAGTTGGAAGGAGCTGACACCAGCACAAGGATCTTCTCCATCCAGCTCTGGAAGCAGCCTGGAACATGCCATGAGAAAGCCATTTCTGTTGGCAGCACGGAGCCAGGAGCTTGTCTGGACTCCCCAGGCCTGTCTGATTGAAGTGCTGAAGAAGTGGCTGCTGGAGAGCAGGTGGCCACAAGGACCTTCTCTAAAGAATGGGGACACCATGGGGTCCCTGTAAAAGAACACAGCATTTCTACCCTTTTCTAATTCCTTTACCTTTTCCCCAGCTTTGTCCAGAACAAAGACTGGCGTGGAGCTGGGTAGCAGAGGGATTTTTGACCCTTAGTGGAAGGTCCAGAAATTCCTTAGGCTCCATCATCCCAGTTGCTCCTTGCCCCAGGTGCTGTCTTCTGTAGCCAGTCTAGAAAGAGAGATGCTCAAGTGTCAGCTCAATAAGCCTCCTGCATGGTGCTTACAAGTGAGGGCATGTCCCAGGGCCCCCTCCCCACCTTAGCCTTCTCTCCATATCACTGCTGCTCACCTCTCTCCTCTCTCCTGGTGCACTCAGCAGTGCAGCTTCCTTCTGGGCTGGAGCAGTGAGATGCTGCTTGCAGGGCTCCTTGCAAGAGGTTCTGACTCCTCTTGTTCCAGAGGCACTCAGCTGTGGTCACTCCAGCAGTCTCCCTGCTCGAGGCAGGTCCATACAAGCAATGGGTTTCTTACAAGCACAAGTGCATAAAGTCTGTTTGTTTCCCAGCAGGTGGAGCAGACGAGGCCCTTTTACAGGTGTCTTGACACACCACACACCTTCCCTTCAAGACACTGCCCACAAGCTCCACAACTGACACTCTTGTCTGTCACATGGACTGCTGGGGGTCCCCTCGGACCACCCTTTTGGGCAAAAGCCTGTGCCGTCCTCTCTCGGTGGGCGGCTTCGGACCGGCTGGAGGGACAGGCTGTCTGGAAAACTGTGGGCCCACGGCGGGAAGGGTGTCCTCCGTGGCACAGCTCTCCTTGCCAGCTGGTAGTTTGGGCAGCTTTACAGCTTGCCTTCCAACAGCTTTCAGCCTGGGGGGCAGCGCAGGCCCAGGCTGACAGATCTGCTCTATCACACAGTCAGCGAGCTGACTTGCTGTGGTCCTCACAGCCAAAGAGCTTGCCAAGGCTGCTGCCTTTGCCTGCGCTTCTCTCTCTGGGCTTCTGGAAGCCCCAGCCCTTTGTGCACGGCCCTGCTGAATACTGGAGATGGTCTCCCTGGCAATTGCACGACTCAGCTGCTGGACATGAGCAGTGGCTGGGACAGGCGGCTGGGAGAGCTGCAGCTGCCTCTTGGGGAGATTAAGCCTGGGAAGCTCCAGGGCTTCCGAAGATTTGCACCTAGAGCCTTCTGCAGACTGAGCAGAAGTCTCAAGGGGCTCAGGGGGAGCCTGTGAAGGAGCTGCTCTTTCAGCTTGCCCCAATCTTTCTCTCTCTGATTTTCCCACTTGGGGAGCTCCTCCAGCCACAGGCTGCTCCAACACTGCTTCTCCTCTTCTCTGTTGTTGCTCCAGTATCAGCTTGGCCTTTGTGCTTCTGGCTGGAGGTGGGCAACCTGGCTTTCGTGGATGCAGTAGGCAAGGATTGCCAATCACTGCCATGGGTTTGGCAGAATCCTTTGATTTGTCCATGTGTTGACGAAGCCTTTCCTGCAAAGTGACACACCAAGTTAGCTGTTAGCTGGACAAGTGTTTGTGTCCCTGTGTGCTGGCCACACAGCACCCACCAGCACAGCTCTCTGTCTTTGTCTTTGTCTTCCTTCTTTCCCCCTGTGGAAGGGCTCCCCCACCCACCAGGATGCAATAATTCAAGCCCCAGCCCTCAGCACCACGCTGCTGCTGACACCTCTCAGTGTGTCTGTGAACACTCAGCTTGACTTACCTCTTGTCTCCTGGACACCTTCTCTGCCTCCTGCTTGTGTGTGGTCAGATACTGTCGGTACTCATTGAACTCCTTCAGAGTGCAAGTCACCTATGGAGAGAGGAGAGGAGAAATCACCCAAGTGCTGCCAAGCCAGCTGCTCAGGCTGCCTTCCCTGGGACAGTCTGACTGCAGCAGAAGGGAAGCTGCTCCTCTGCAGACTCTCCCTCCCTCCCTCCCTCTGTGCCAGGCACCCCACTTGGAAGGATGCTCCAAACCTACTTTGCCATTGCTGGTGACATATCCCAGCCTTTTCAGCCTCTCCAAGTTGTCTTTCCGGCTGTGGTAGTCCCGCAGGTAGGGGTCATGCAGGCTGTTGTACTCCGTGCCAAGCAGGCGACAATAGGGATCTCCCAGGTCAAAATAGCTGGAGGGCTGGTGCAGCTGGAAGAGATGTGCCAGAGGATGAATCCCCATGGGCAGGAGAAAGCAGCAGGGCCTGAACAAGCTTCCTAGCTCTGGACGCAGCCTGGAGCATGCTATGAGGAAGTCATTTCTGTGGGCACCACGGAGCCAGGAGCTTGCCTGGACTCCCCAGGCCTGTCTGACTGAAGTGCTGAAGATGTGGCTGCTGGAGAGCAGGTGGCCACAAGGACCTTCTCTAAAGGATGGGGACACCATGGGGTCCCTGTAAAAGAACACAGCATTTCTACCCTTTTCTAATTCCTTTACCTTTCCCCCCAGCTTTGTCCTGACAAAGACAGGCTTGGAGTTGCGTGGCACAGGGATCTTGACCCCGAGTGGGAGGTCCAGAAATTCCTTAGGGTCCATCATCCCTGTTGCTCCTTGCACCAAGGGCTGTCTTCTGTAGCCAATCTAGAAAGAAAGAGAGATTGAGAGATGCTCAGGTGTCAGCTCAACTAAGCCTCCTGCATGGTGCTTGCAAGGCAGGACACTGTCATTGTCCTAGGGCCCCCTCCCTGGCTAAGCCTTCTCCATAGGCCTGCTGCTGCTCACCTCTCTCCTCTCTCCTGGTGCACTTAGCAGTGCGGTTTCCTTCCGGACACCAGCGGTGAGACAGTACTCCAAGGCTCCTTGCAAGAGCTCTTCTGGAGCTGCAACCCTGAGCTGACGACTCCTGTTCCAGAGGACCTCAGCTGTGGTCACTGCAGTGGTCTCCCAGCCAGTGGCTTTTATAGAGTAGTCCCCCACTGTTGAGTCATCGCATTGCCACGCCCCTCCATTGTGATGTCACTGAGTGACCACGCCCCTGCACTCTGACATCACTGCGTGGCCACGCCCCTGCACTCTGACGTCACTGCCTGGCCATGACGCCACTTGTGCAGGGGGCAGGCCCTCTTTGGACACGCCTGTGGGTGCCCTGCTCTTGCTGACCTGGCTTGCAGAAGTCATCTCCACAGGCCCCTTCCCATTCAACTGCCCTGTGGTTCCCTGAAGCACAGCAGGCGTCCTTGCTGACTGGGAAGGAACTGGCCCAGCCAAGATTCCTGATAGTTGTCAAACATTAGTAAGATCCCCACTCAGCCTTCTCTTCTCCAGGCTAAACAGCCCCAGGGCTCTCCGCCTTCCAGTGCTTTGCTTCACTGCAGTCAAAGGATAAATACCAGTGACATCCAGGGGTGTTGTGTGATAGAGGTGACAGAGTGACATGGGCTGGAAGGGATCTGCAGAGGGCATCTACACTGCTGCTGTGCACAAAGCCCTTTGGCACTTGAAGTCACAAGCCAGTGGCTTGGTGCTTCGATCAGGACCACTCAGGGCTTTGGGTTTTGCAAACTTCTGAGAACAGACAGGAGCCCTTCAGTCTGGGCCACCTGCTCTTGTACTCAATAAAGGTTTGGTTTGTGGTTGTTTACTTTAACACAAGGCTGTGTTGTTTTATAGGTGAAATATTTTATTGACAGCTATGCTTTGAAATTCACCATATTAAGCTATGCAAACCCTGCTACTTAGCTAATGTTGATGTGTTTGTTTACAAAAAAGTCAGTGTCAGTGGTGCAAATGAAAGTAGAACTCAGTTTCCAGGGGTGTTCCGAGGGTTTGTAAAATCACCAAGTGTCAAAACAAGGGTGGTCCTATGCTTTCTGTCCTTCTTTGCTGCACTTTTTCAGACTTTCCCACCCTGAGGTACTCTGAATGCACACTCAGGCCAATCGTGTCAGCCTCTGTGCTTCAAGAAGGCCAAAGAACGCTTCTGAATGTGCAGAGCTCCAGAGCTTAGCATGTCTCTGGGCTTCCTCAGCCTGAAGCCTGTTTGGAGTGAAAACTTTTATGAACTCAAAGAGAAATTTGTGGGGGACTGTATTAAAATTTAGACTGATTTTATTCTGTGGGTTTCAAACCCCTTGAGTTTGTGTTCTTTGAATTTCATCTGAATGCTTGAATGTCTTTAAGCCTAGGAGCCGAGGCTTCTTCACAGGGTGGCATTTGCAAACCTCCACGGGAGAGACGAATTCTCTCTCAGTGAGGGACCTCCTGACTTGCAAGTTGTGTGCAGGAGGAGCTGGGATGTTGTTCAGACCCTGCTGCTCTCTCCTGCCCCATTCATACTCTGGCACATCTCTTACAGCTCCGCCAGCCCTACACGTGTTTGGATCTGGCAGATCCAGATTGTAGCCTTCTTCGCACCGAGTACAACAACCTGCGATTGTCAGGCAGTGCCGCGGCACCTCTCCGGCAGGGCTCGATGCTGCCACCCGGTGTTTCGGTGCCGGGACTGCGGCGCCGCAGTTCCTCTCTGTGCTCTTCCCCATCTCTCTTTTTTTCGGTCCTTTGTCTTGCAGTCAATTATTTTTGTCTTTCTCCATGTTTATCTGCATTCTTATCCAATTTTTAATAATTTTCCTCATCTGCCCTTCAGAGTTAAGTCTTCCTTATCCTCTCCATCTAGCTCTGTGTCCCTTTTCAAAACTTCTTCTTTCTCTGCCCTGTGTTCACAGATTCAGATTGCATTGGGTTGGCAGGGATCCTCAACAGTCACCTCGTCCAACTCCCCTGCTGTAAGCAAGGACACATGCTTCTAGATCAGGGCCACACGGAGTCTGATCTTGAACGTCTCCCCGGTGACAGGGCCTCAACCACATCCCCAGGCAGCCTGTTCCAGCATTACACCACTCTAATTGTAAAGAACTTCTTCCTTATGCCCAACCTAAACCTACCCTGCTACACTTTAAAACCATTGCCCTTTGTCCTGGCACTGCATCCACCTTCTGTGCAATTCCCTCTTGCTCTTTATTGTGACACTGGACAAGTGCTTGTGCCTCTGTGTGCTGAGGCTTCACACGAGCCCTTTCTTTCAGCCCAACCACCTCCAAAACTACTTTGCCATCACAAGTGATGTAACCTGACATAGCTTCAGAGGAAGCTGCACTTCTAACAAGCTAATCAATTACAAAACCATACAAAAGAAAAAAATTTAAAAAATAACACCCAATCACCAACCCCACTTCTGATCCACTTTGGAAGAGAAGCCAAAAATAGTATGTTCTGCTGAACCAGAATGTCTCTGCTGTATCAGTAGATTCCCTCTTCACCAAGGAGAAAGCTCTCACCAGAAAGTCAGGCAACGAGGGACTCAGTCACAAAGTGGGCACTCGTCCTGCTCTTCACAAAACTGCTTGCTTCAAGCTGAAGCTCTCCCCAGTCCAGGCACCACACCCATCCTTTCCCTGCCCACCCTTTCAGCCGCACACACCTCCCTCCTGACCTGAGAAGGAAATGTCCCCCATCACTCAAGACACAGGGGGACATCCTCCATGGTGGACATGTCACACCAAAGGAAGTGGAAGGTGCCACTGAAATATTTATCCACAAGGCCCAAGGTGCAAAAGGGAGTGGGGTGCCACAGCAGACAGGGGTGCCATGCCTGCTGGGGGGGCCTGGGGATGCCCGGGTGTCACCTCTGCTGTGGGGAAGGGCTGCTCCTGAATGGGCAGCTTCTTGGGTTCTTCCCCACCCCAGCTCCCCGGGTCCTCCTGGGCTAGGGTGCCCCCAACGCCTACAGGGGGCTCTCACAGGCTGTGAGTGCAAGTGCCTTTGGCTTGAAGCCTTGGTCTGCTGCCACATCTGGGGTGTATTTGGGACTTGTGGCACTTGATGGAATGAATCCCACACTTGGAGTGCTGGGAGGGAGGGTACAGGGTGCTGAGGAGGGGTAGGCAGGGCAGGAGAGGTGGAGGTGTCACACTAGATATAAAGGAAGAGGTTTGCTGGAACAGCCTTTACAGTCAGTGATGATGGGGTTGAGAGCCTCTGGGTGAGGGGAAAATAGCAGATGCTGTAGTGGGGGTCTGCAGCCAGTCACCAAGCTGGGATGCCAGCACTGAGGAGTAACAAATTCTCCTCACCCTCTAGGCAATGAGGAACAGCCCTGGTCCTTGAGGTGGATTTCAACCTCCTGCACATCAGCTGGGAGTACCACAGTGCTGTGACCAGGTCTGAAACATTCCTGAACTTCACAGGAGACAGCTTCTTGTCACAAGCACTCACAGAGACAACTAGGAAAGATGCCCTCCTAGATGTGGCTTGCTGTGCATGCAAAAGGAATGGTGGAAGAGAGGGTGGTGTTGGCCACAGTGAGAAGGAAATGGCTGAGTTTAAAATTGTCAGTGTAACGAGGAGAAGAACAGCAGAGTTGCTACCCTGCATGTTGAGAGAGCAAACGTGACACTGTTCAGGGAGGTCAGAGTAATGTTGCAGTCCCTTCAGCAGTTTACACAAAGCAAGGGTTGTTCCCAGGCTTCCCTGCACCAGTGGCACAGTGATGAACACAATCTAAGAGCTATGCACAAGGCAGGTTGAGTGTAAGCACTGCAAACTCAGCTGGGTGCTGCAGACTCTCTGGGGCAGATCAGCCACCAGTGACCATCCACCTCATCCCACAGCATGCTGGTTCAGCTTTGTTAACTGCTACAAGCCACCTGACAGAGCCACACATCTGAGGGATCTTTTCTACCTGATTTCAAGGACACTTACTCCAGGGTTACTTGAGACTGAAGAAGAAAGTGAAAAGGTGGGAGAAGTGGCCTGAAGGGACTCCAGCAGGCACCCGGTTGTTGGTCTGGGGACTTCATTGGCTCCTCTCCAAACTTTGATAAGGTTGGAGGAACAGAACTGGCAGAGCAGTGGCCACTGACCATCAATCTCCCACCACAGCCTGGACCAGACTCCCTCTGGGAGGCTTTGGCCCTTTCTCTCTGATTTGCTTTCCACTGGAGTTCTTTCTCCAGACAGGTAATCCAGGTAATCTATGTACCTCCTTGTCTGAGGACAAGTTCATTCTGTGAGGAGAGGTTCCTAGTTACCTGTAATGGTCTATAGACCTACTTGGTTGCTGCTGCTCCCTTGATTACTGCTAGAACTGAACCCATCCCACCACTAGCCCTGCAACAAATCTTGCTAAAGGAGACCAAAATGATGGCTGCTTCTCACCTCCCTTGGCAATATTGGGTCTTAGCCTGACAGAGGCTGTAGGAGGGATGAAGATCACAAAAGAGTGGTGGTTGTTCTTAGTGACTGCTGCCCTACCATTGATCTATAGTCCTTATCATTTATTGATGAGAGGAAATACAAGCAGGTCCATAATACAGTGTGGCTCTGGAGCTCACCCCAACAGTTCTAGAGTGTTTTGGCTGGCAGACACCCAAAGTCTTTTGTCCATGCTGGAGCTGCCTCTTACAACCTCTTTCTTGCAAGCACAAGTGCATGAAGTCTGTTTTCTGGTAGGTGGAGCAGACCAGGGCCTCTTACACCTCTCTTGCCACACCACACACCTTCTTCAGGACACTGCCCACAGGCTCCACAACTGACACTCTCGTTTGTCCCATGGACTGGGGCTCCCCTCAGACAAATATCTTACAGGCACAGCACTCTGCCACACTCTCTCAGTGGGGGGCTTCAGACTGGCTGGACCGAGTTTTCCTCTTGGGGAGCTCCTCCAGCCACTGGCTGCTCCAACGCTGCTTTTCCTCTTCTCTGTTCTTGCTCCAGTATCAGCTTGGTCTTCGTGTTTCTGGCTGGAGGTGGGCAACCTGGCTGTGGTGGATGCAGTAGGCAAGGATTGCCAATCAGTGCCATGGGTTTGGCAGAATCCTTTCATTTGTCCATGTGTTGACGAAGCCTTTCCTGCAAAGTGACACACCAAGTTAGCTGTTAGCTGGACAAGTGCTTGAGTCCCTGTGAGCTGACACCCACCAGCACAGCTCTCACCTCTTCGTCTTCCTCCTTTCCCACATTAAAAGGGCACCCCCATCTACCAGGATGCAGCAAGTCAAGCCCCAGCCCTCAGCACCATGCTGCTGCTGACACCTCTCAGTGTGTCTGTGAACACTCAGCTTGACTTACCTCTTGTCTCCTGGACACCTTCTCTGCCTCCTGCTTGTGTGTGGTCAGATACTGTCGGTACTCATTGAACTCCTTCAGAGTGCAAGTCACCTATGGAGAGAGGAGAGGAGAAATCACCCAAGTGCTGCCAAGCCAGCTGCTCAGGCTGCCTTCCCTGGGACAGTCTGACTGCAGCAGAAGGGAAGCTGCTCCTCTGCAGACTCTGCCTCCCTCTGTGCCAGGCACCCCACTTGGAAGGATGCTCCAAACCTACTCTGCCATTGCTGGTGACACATCTCAGCCTTTTCAGCCTCTCCAAGTTGTCTTTCCGGCTGTGGTAGTCCCGCAGGTAGGGGTCCTGCAGGCTGTTGTACTCCGTGCCAAGCAGGCGACAATAGGGATCTCCCAGGTCAAAATAGCTGGAGGGCTGGTGCAGCTGGAAGAGATGTGCCAGAGGATGAATCCTCAGGGACAGGAGAGAGCAGCAGGGCCTGAACAAGCATCCCAGCTCCTCCTGCACACAGGATGGAATTTCTAAGCCCCTGCCCTGAGGCAGAGAGTAATCCTGGCTTACCTTCCCACCCAGAGGAAAAGGCTCTCTACTTCAGAGACTCCCTAGAGGTTCCAAGCTGTCCCTGTGGAAAGTTCAAGATCCTTTAGTTGGAAGGAGCTGACACCAGCACAAGGATCTTCTCCATCCAGCTCTGGAAGCAGCCTGGAACATGCCATGAGAAAGCCATTTCTGTTGGCAGCACGGAGCCAGGAGCTTGTCTGGACTCCCCAGGCCTGTCTGATTGAAGTGCTGAAGAAGTGGCTGCTGGAGAGCAGGTGGCCACAAGGACCTTCTCTAAAGAATGGGGACACCATGGGGTCCCTGTAAAAGAACACAGCATTTCTACCCTTTTCTAATTCCTTTACCTTTTCCCCAGCTTTGTCCAGAACAAAGACTGGCGTGGAGCTGGGTAGCAGAGGGATTTTTGACCCTTAGTGGAAGGTCCAGAAATTCCTTAGGCTCCATCATCCCAGTTGCTCCTTGCCCCAGGTGCTGTCTTCTGTAGCCAGTCTAGAAAGAGAGATGCTCAAGTGTCAGCTCAATAAGCCTCCTGCATGGTGCTTACAAGTGAGGGCATGTCCCAGGGCCCCCTCCCCACCTTAGCCTTCTCTCCATATCACTGCTGCTCACCTCTCTCCTCTCTCCTGGTGCACTCAGCAGTGCAGCTTCCTTCTGGGCTGGAGCAGTGAGATGCTGCTTGCAGGGCTCCTTGCAAGAGGTTCTGACTCCTCTTGTTCCAGAGGCACTCAGCTGTGGTCACTCCAGCAGTCTCCCTGCTCGAGGCAGGTCCATACAAGCAATGGGTTTCTTACAAGCACAAGTGCATAAAGTCTGTTTGTTTCCCAGCAGGTGGAGCAGACGAGGCCCTTTTACAGGTGTCTTGACACACCACACACCTTCCCTTCAAGACACTGCCCACAAGCTCCACAACTGACACTCTTGTCTGTCACATGGACTGCTGGGGGTCCCCTCGGACCACCCTTTTGGGCAAAAGCCTGTGCCGTCCTCTCTCGGTGGGCGGCTTCGGACCGGCTGGAGGGACAGGCTGTCTGGAAAACTGTGGGCCCACGGCGGGAAGGGTGTCCTCCGTGGCACAGCTCTCCTTGCCAGCTGGTAGTTTGGGCAGCTTTACAGCTTGCCTTCCAACAGCTTTCAGCCTGGGGGGCAGCGCAGGCCCAGGCTGACAGATCTGCTCTATCACACAGTCAGCGAGCTGACTTGCTGTGGTCCTCACAGCCAAAGAGCTTGCCAAGGCTGCTGCCTTTGCCTGCGCTTCTCTCTCTGGGCTTCTGGAAGCCCCAGCCCTTTGTGCACGGCCCTGCTGAATACTGGAGATGGTCTCCCTGGCAATTGCACGACTCAGCTGCTGGACATGAGCAGTGGCTGGGACAGGCGGCTGGGAGAGCTGCAGCTGCCTCTTGGGGAGATTAAGCCTGGGAAGCTCCAGGGCTTCCGAAGATTTGCACCTAGAGCCTTCTGCAGACTGAGCAGAAGTCTCAAGGGGCTCAGGGGGAGCCTGTGAAGGAGCTGCTCTTTCAGCTTGCCCCAATCTTTCTCTCTCTGATTTTCCCACTTGGGGAGCTCCTCCAGCCACAGGCTGCTCCAACACTGCTTCTCCTCTTCTCTGTTGTTGCTCCAGTATCAGCTTGGCCTTTGTGCTTCTGGCTGGAGGTGGGCAACCTGGCTTTCGTGGATGCAGTAGGCAAGGATTGCCAATCACTGCCATGGGTTTGGCAGAATCCTTTGATTTGTCCATGTGTTGACGAAGCCTTTCCTGCAAAGTGACACACCAAGTTAGCTGTTAGCTGGACAAGTGTTTGTGTCCCTGTGTGCTGGCCACACAGCACCCACCAGCACAGCTCTCTGTCTTTGTCTTTGTCTTCCTTCTTTCCCCCTGTGGAAGGGCTCCCCCACCCACCAGGATGCAATAATTCAAGCCCCAGCCCTCAGCACCACGCTGCTGCTGACACCTCTCAGTGTGTCTGTGAACACTCAGCTTGACTTACCTCTTGTCTCCTGGACACCTTCTCTGCCTCCTGCTTGTGTGTGGTCAGATACTGTCGGTACTCATTGAACTCCTTCAGAGTGCAAGTCACCTATGGAGAGAGGAGAGGAGAAATCACCCAAGTGCTGCCAAGCCAGCTGCTCAGGCTGCCTTCCCTGGGACAGTCTGACTGCAGCAGAAGGGAAGCTGCTCCTCTGCAGACTCTCCCTCCCTCCCTCCCTCTGTGCCAGGCACCCCACTTGGAAGGATGCTCCAAACCTACTTTGCCATTGCTGGTGACATATCCCAGCCTTTTCAGCCTCTCCAAGTTGTCTTTCCGGCTGTGGTAGTCCCGCAGGTAGGGGTCATGCAGGCTGTTGTACTCCGTGCCAAGCAGGCGACAATAGGGATCTCCCAGGTCAAAATAGCTGGAGGGCTGGTGCAGCTGGAAGAGATGTGCCAGAGGATGAATCCCCATGGGCAGGAGAAAGCAGCAGGGCCTGAACAAGCTTCCTAGCTCTGGACGCAGCCTGGAGCATGCTATGAGGAAGTCATTTCTGTGGGCACCACGGAGCCAGGAGCTTGCCTGGACTCCCCAGGCCTGTCTGACTGAAGTGCTGAAGATGTGGCTGCTGGAGAGCAGGTGGCCACAAGGACCTTCTCTAAAGGATGGGGACACCATGGGGTCCCTGTAAAAGAACACAGCATTTCTACCCTTTTCTAATTCCTTTACCTTTCCCCCCAGCTTTGTCCTGACAAAGACAGGCTTGGAGTTGCGTGGCACAGGGATCTTGACCCCGAGTGGGAGGTCCAGAAATTCCTTAGGGTCCATCATCCCTGTTGCTCCTTGCACCAAGGGCTGTCTTCTGTAGCCAATCTAGAAAGAAAGAGAGATTGAGAGATGCTCAGGTGTCAGCTCAACTAAGCCTCCTGCATGGTGCTTGCAAGGCAGGACACTGTCATTGTCCTAGGGCCCCCTCCCTGGCTAAGCCTTCTCCATAGGCCTGCTGCTGCTCACCTCTCTCCTCTCTCCTGGTGCACTTAGCAGTGCGGTTTCCTTCCGGACACCAGCGGTGAGACAGTACTCCAAGGCTCCTTGCAAGAGCTCTTCTGGAGCTGCAACCCTGAGCTGACGACTCCTGTTCCAGAGGACCTCAGCTGTGGTCACTGCAGTGGTCTCCCAGCCAGTGGCTTTTATAGAGTAGTCCCCCACTGTTGAGTCATCGCATTGCCACGCCCCTCCATTGTGATGTCACTGAGTGACCACGCCCCTGCACTCTGACATCACTGCGTGGCCACGCCCCTGCACTCTGACGTCACTGCCTGGCCATGACGCCACTTGTGCAGGGGGCAGGCCCTCTTTGGACACGCCTGTGGGTGCCCTGCTCTTGCTGACCTGGCTTGCAGAAGTCATCTCCACAGGCCCCTTCCCATTCAACTGCCCTGTGGTTCCCTGAAGCACAGCAGGCGTCCTTGCTGACTGGGAAGGAACTGGCCCAGCCAAGATTCCTGATAGTTGTCAAACATTAGTAAGATCCCCACTCAGCCTTCTCTTCTCCAGGCTAAACAGCCCCAGGGCTCTCCGCCTTCCAGTGCTTTGCTTCACTGCAGTCAAAGGATAAATACCAGTGACATCCAGGGGTGTTGTGTGATAGAGGTGACAGAGTGACATGGGCTGGAAGGGATCTGCAGAGGGCATCTACACTGCTGCTGTGCACAAAGCCCTTTGGCACTTGAAGTCACAAGCCAGTGGCTTGGTGCTTCGATCAGGACCACTCAGGGCTTTGGGTTTTGCAAACTTCTGAGAACAGACAGGAGCCCTTCAGTCTGGGCCACCTGCTCTTGTACTCAATAAAGGTTTGGTTTGTGGTTGTTTACTTTAACACAAGGCTGTGTTGTTTTATAGGTGAAATATTTTATTGACAGCTATGCTTTGAAATTCACCATATTAAGCTATGCAAACCCTGCTACTTAGCTAATGTTGATGTGTTTGTTTACAAAAAAGTCAGTGTCAGTGGTGCAAATGAAAGTAGAACTCAGTTTCCAGGGGTGTTCCGAGGGTTTGTAAAATCACCAAGTGTCAAAACAAGGGTGGTCCTATGCTTTCTGTCCTTCTTTGCTGCACTTTTTCAGACTTTCCCACCCTGAGGTACTCTGAATGCACACTCAGGCCAATCGTGTCAGCCTCTGTGCTTCAAGAAGGCCAAAGAACGCTTCTGAATGTGCAGAGCTCCAGAGCTTAGCATGTCTCTGGGCTTCCTCAGCCTGAAGCCTGTTTGGAGTGAAAACTTTTATGAACTCAAAGAGAAATTTGTGGGGGACTGTATTAAAATTTAGACTGATTTTATTCTGTGGGTTTCAAACCCCTTGAGTTTGTGTTCTTTGAATTTCATCTGAATGCTTGAATGTCTTTAAGCCTAGGAGCCGAGGCTTCTTCACAGGGTGGCATTTGCAAACCTCCACGGGAGAGACGAATTCTCTCTCAGTGAGGGACCTCCTGACTTGCAAGTTGTGTGCAGGAGGAGCTGGGATGTTGTTCAGACCCTGCTGCTCTCTCCTGCCCCATTCATACTCTGGCACATCTCTTACAGCTCCGCCAGCCCTACACGTGTTTGGATCTGGCAGATCCAGATTGTAGCCTTCTTCGCACCGAGTACAACAACCTGCGATTGTCAGGCAGTGCCGCGGCACCTCTCCGGCAGGGCTCGATGCTGCCACCCGGTGTTTCGGTGCCGGGACTGCGGCGCCGCAGTTCCTCTCTGTGCTCTTCCCCATCTCTCTTTTTTTCGGTCCTTTGTCTTGCAGTCAATTATTTTTGTCTTTCTCCATGTTTATCTGCATTCTTATCCAATTTTTAATAATTTTCCTCATCTGCCCTTCAGAGTTAAGTCTTCCTTATCCTCTCCATCTAGCTCTGTGTCCCTTTTCAAAACTTCTTCTTTCTCTGCCCTGTGTTCACAGATTCAGATTGCATTGGGTTGGCAGGGATCCTCAACAGTCACCTCGTCCAACTCCCCTGCTGTAAGCAAGGACACATGCTTCTAGATCAGGGCCACACGGAGTCTGATCTTGAACGTCTCCCCGGTGACAGGGCCTCAACCACATCCCCAGGCAGCCTGTTCCAGCATTACACCACTCTAATTGTAAAGAACTTCTTCCTTATGCCCAACCTAAACCTACCCTGCTACACTTTAAAACCATTGCCCTTTGTCCTGGCACTGCATCCACCTTCTGTGCAATTCCCTCTTGCTCTTTATTGTGACACTGGACAAGTGCTTGTGCCTCTGTGTGCTGAGGCTTCACACGAGCCCTTTCTTTCAGCCCAACCACCTCCAAAACTACTTTGCCATCACAAGTGATGTAACCTGACATAGCTTCAGAGGAAGCTGCACTTCTAACAAGCTAATCAATTACAAAACCATACAAAAGAAAAAAATTTAAAAAATAACACCCAATCACCAACCCCACTTCTGATCCACTTTGGAAGAGAAGCCAAAAATAGTATGTTCTGCTGAACCAGAATGTCTCTGCTGTATCAGTAGATTCCCTCTTCACCAAGGAGAAAGCTCTCACCAGAAAGTCAGGCAACGAGGGACTCAGTCACAAAGTGGGCACTCGTCCTGCTCTTCACAAAACTGCTTGCTTCAAGCTGAAGCTCTCCCCAGTCCAGGCACCACACCCATCCTTTCCCTGCCCACCCTTTCAGCCGCACACACCTCCCTCCTGACCTGAGAAGGAAATGTCCCCCATCACTCAAGACACAGGGGGACATCCTCCATGGTGGACATGTCACACCAAAGGAAGTGGAAGGTGCCACTGAAATATTTATCCACAAGGCCCAAGGTGCAAAAGGGAGTGGGGTGCCACAGCAGACAGGGGTGCCATGCCTGCTGGGGGGGCCTGGGGATGCCCGGGTGTCACCTCTGCTGTGGGGAAGGGCTGCTCCTGAATGGGCAGCTTCTTGGGTTCTTCCCCACCCCAGCTCCCCGGGTCCTCCTGGGCTAGGGTGCCCCCAACGCCTACAGGGGGCTCTCACAGGCTGTGAGTGCAAGTGCCTTTGGCTTGAAGCCTTGGTCTGCTGCCACATCTGGGGTGTATTTGGGACTTGTGGCACTTGATGGAATGAATCCCACACTTGGAGTGCTGGGAGGGAGGGTACAGGGTGCTGAGGAGGGGTAGGCAGGGCAGGAGAGGTGGAGGTGTCACACTAGATATAAAGGAAGAGGTTTGCTGGAACAGCCTTTACAGTCAGTGATGATGGGGTTGAGAGCCTCTGGGTGAGGGGAAAATAGCAGATGCTGTAGTGGGGGTCTGCAGCCAGTCACCAAGCTGGGATGCCAGCACTGAGGAGTAACAAATTCTCCTCACCCTCTAGGCAATGAGGAACAGCCCTGGTCCTTGAGGTGGATTTCAACCTCCTGCACATCAGCTGGGAGTACCACAGTGCTGTGACCAGGTCTGAAACATTCCTGAACTTCACAGGAGACAGCTTCTTGTCACAAGCACTCACAGAGACAACTAGGAAAGATGCCCTCCTAGATGTGGCTTGCTGTGCATGCAAAAGGAATGGTGGAAGAGAGGGTGGTGTTGGCCACAGTGAGAAGGAAATGGCTGAGTTTAAAATTGTCAGTGTAACGAGGAGAAGAACAGCAGAGTTGCTACCCTGCATGTTGAGAGAGCAAACGTGACACTGTTCAGGGAGGTCAGAGTAATGTTGCAGTCCCTTCAGCAGTTTACACAAAGCAAGAGTTGTTCCCAGGCTTCCCTGCACCAGTGGCACAGTGATGAACACAATCTAAGAGCTATGCACAAGGCAGGTTGAGTGTAAGCACTGCAAACTCAGCTGGGTGCTGCAGACTCTCTGGGGCAGATCAGCCACCAGTGACCATCCACCTCATCCCACAGCATGCTGGTTCAGCTTTGTTAACTGCTACAAGCCACCTGACAGAGCCACACATCTGAGGGATCTTTTCTACCTGATTTCAAGGACACTTACTCCAGGGTTACTTGAGACTGAAGAAGAAAGTGAAAAGGTGGGAGAAGTGGCCTGAAGGGACTCCAGCAGGCACCCGGTTGTTGGTCTGGGGACTTCATTGGCTCCTCTCCAAACTTTGATAAGGTTGGAGGAACAGAACTGGCAGAGCAGTGGCCACTGACCATCAATCTCCCACCACAGCCTGGACCAGACTCCCTCTGGGAGGCTTTGGCCCTTTCTCTCTGATTTGCTTTCCACTGGAGTTCTTTCTCCAGACAGGTAATCCAGGTAATCTATGTACCTCCTTGTCTGAGGACAAGTTCATTCTGTGAGGAGAGGTTCCTAGTTACCTGTAATGGTCTATAGACCTACTTGGTTGCTGCTGCTCCCTTGATTACTGCTAGAACTGAACCCATCCCACCACTAGCCCTGCAACAAATCTTGCTAAAGGAGACCAAAATGATGGCTGCTTCTCACCTCCCTTGGCAATATTGGGTCTTAGCCTGACAGAGGCTGTAGGAGGGATGAAGATCACAAAAGAGTGGTGGTTGTTCTTAGTGACTGCTGCCCTACCATTGATCTATAGTCCTTATCATTTATTGATGAGAGGAAATACAAGCAGGTCCATAATACAGTGTGGCTCTGGAGCTCACCCCAACAGTTCTAGAGTGTTTT